>NC_063437.1:13231725-13532716 GCF_020379485.1 Brassica napus | reverse complement strand
GAAGTGGATTAGACGATGAGATCACCAACGGCTCGCCGGGTTATCTCCCTCCTGAGTTCTTGCAACGTGAGCAAGAACTGCCGACGCCAAAATCTGATGTATATTGCTTTGGTGTTGTTGTGTTTGAGCTGGTGACAGGGAAGAAGCCTGTTGGAGATGAGTATCTTGATGAGAAAGATACAGACTTGGTGACTTGGGTTAGAAGTTTGGTTAGGAAGAGTCAAGGATCAAAGGCTATTGATCCGAAAATACAACAGACAGGATCAGAAGATCAGATGGAAGAAGCTCTCAAGATTGGGTACCTTTGCACGGCTGATCTTCCTTCAAAGCGCCCAAGTATGCAACAAGTAGTTGGTCTTCTCAAAGATATTGAACCAAAGCCTAATCAATGAAACATCAATCCTCTGCAGATGTTTGGTTTCTCTTTTAATGTTTTGATCTTCCTTGAAAAATCTGTTTTGCTCTTTTCTATGGTTGCTTCATGTGGCCTTTGTTTGCTTGTACATCTATCTATAAAGAACTTCTTGTTTCACGTAAAACTTGTCCTACAATGAGATCATGAGACCAGACACTTAGGACTGGGCATTCGTAGCCGTCAAAGTCGAATTCGGTTTGGTTGATTCGGGATTTTGGATCACATTCGGGTTTTACTAATTACCAGATCAGATTTAGTGCGGTTCTTTCCAGATTCGGTCAAATTGGAATATAAGCAATGTCCAAAATATTTAAAACAAAAAAACTAAACAAATCGACAAAAAAATACTCAAAATGTATAGATTATTCACAAATCTAATTAAAACTAGTCAAACTATCTAAACAAATTAAAAAGTATTCAAAATAACAAATAAAACAAATTATAAAAAAATTTAAAATACTCTAAAATATCTAAACTACCTTTAACATGTAAAAACATCAACATATTTAACTCATTTCTGATATTTTCATATCGTAATTCGGATTTCGGTTCAGTTCATACCCAAACCCCAAAGTACTAAATCGTTCGAATATTTTTGTAACAATTCGGATTGGATCGGATTTCTCAGTTTCTTCGGTTCGGGTTAAAGGTAGGAACTTGGTTTGTGGTAACACCCAACAACTTACAACTTAAGCTGCAATATAATCATATATTACATGAATCTGTATTTGATCACAGTCAGAGGAATAGTGACTTACAGATTCTACTTCTAAGGAAAAGAAACAGAGGGAAAAACAGCGAGTTAGGAAGAAGAGGAAGCTTGAGTACTTGAGTTTGAGCTTGAGCTCCCATAGATGTAAGAGCTGAATCCCCAGAACGTCAAAACCAAAGATAGAATCTTGAAGCCACTCATGGAATCATTCATTAATATAACAGCAGCTACGCTCGTGATGGGCACTCTCACAGCATTAAGCACTCCCGCCATGACCGTAGACGCCAGAAACAAGACAGCGGTCGCTCCAAGAACACCCAACTGAAACGTGACTGCGCTCCAGACAAGAACCTGAACGTACTTCGACTCGACGCCTTTGAAACTCTAATCCTCAGTCACGAGCCATCACTTGAAATCTCTGCTCAACACCATCCTTAGAGTGGTGATTGGCCATCCAGCGACGGCGACCAAGAGATGATCCATTTGCTTTTGCCGCCGTTTGAGAAGTAGAGACGAGAGAGGAGACTAGAAGCTGGGAAGGCTGTGAGCATTGAGGCTCAGCTGAGGATGAGAGAATCCAGTGTGAAAGGGGCTTCTTGGGTTGATTTCTTGACGTTAGAGTCTTAGAGATCGATCCAGTTTGAGTATGAAAATGAAGGAGATGGGGGTACTGTTGTTTCATCCACTAGAAGTCCTGATTAGTCCTTTGCATGCGTTCCTGTCAAATCGCAATGATTCCGGCGAGAGAAAGAAACTGTGCATGCTGTAGGGATCACGAGCTTTAGGAGTTGACGGATCCTTAGCCGTCAGATTCGCTAAACTGGCTATTAACGGCTGAGATCTTGAGATTGTATTTTTTTATTCTAATATGATAGTAACCATTGATCGGTGGTAGGTCGGGAAAACGGCTTATTCATGCCCAAATTATGGATTGCTGAGAAAATACATACCCTAACTTTTACTGCATGTCAAAACATACCTTTACTAATCAAAAATTTAAAATTCATGCCTGAACTAGGGGTCAATAAAAAATACATACCCAACTCTTATTGCATGCCAAAACATACCTTAACTAATAAAAAAATTGAAATTTATGCCTAGTCTTTATAAGTCAACGCTAATCTCAATCTATACTATTTTTTGCGAAATATTTTTTTCGCAACAAAGCTCTCACGTTAAAAATTAGAGTGGCTAAAGTCTATGTTATCCTTAATGAATTTCTATATATATTTTATTATATAATAAAACAAATTTTATATTAAAAATCTTATATATTTTTTAAAAAATATTTATGATGATTTTTATATATTGTGTTGCTATCTTAAAATAATAGTTTACTATTATAAAAGTAAAAAATTAAGGAAGTGATTTTTAAAAAAAATATAATATTGTAAAAAATCACTTCGTTTAATTTTTTTACTTTTATAATAGTAAAATATTATTTTAAGATAACAACATAATATATAAGAATCATCATAATTATTTTAAATATATATAAGATTTTTAACTTAAAATTCATTTTATTATATAATAGAATATATATATATATATATATATATATATATATAAATTTAGTAAGGGTAACATAGACTTTACCCACTCTAATTTTTAACGTGAGAGCTCCGTTGCGAAAAATTAATTCGCAAATAAAATTCATTTTATTATATAATAAAATATATATAAAAATTCATTAGGGGTAACATAGACTTTAACCGCTCTAATTTTAAACGTGAGAGCTTTGTTGCGAAAAATTACTTCGCAAATAATAGTATAGATTCAGATTAGGGTTGACTTCTAAAGACTAGGCATAAATTTCAAATTTTTTGATTAGTTAAGGTATGTTTTGGGATGCAATAAAAGTTGGTGTATGTATTTTTTTATCGATCCCTAGTTCAAGCATGAATTTCAAATTTTTGATTAGTGAAAGTATGTTTTGACATGCAGTAAAAGTTGGGGTATGTATTTTCTCAGCGACCTCTAGTTCGGGCATGAATAAGCCGTTTTCCCGTGGTATGTCTGCCAAAGATATTGGCGATGGTTGTTATCTCATTACCATCTTTCACTTCATTCCACTTTTCACTTTAAAATAAAAGATAAAAATTTTGAGTAAAAAATATTTAATCCTACTTCATTTTTCATTCTATAATAAAATAAAAAATAAATTTATTTTATAAATAAAATAATTTTTTTTTGGTCGGTTGATTTTTCATTTTAAAATAGAGTAAGTTGATTACAGATTTACTCTATTACAAATGAATGAGAAATTTCACTAGAAATGTTCTTATAAATATTTGTTGGAGCCTCTCTTCCTAAAAATTGAATAAAAAATTGGTTTGTAAATAAGTATTTTATAAACCTAATGAATCGAATAAAAATAGAATAAATATAAATTTTATTGTGTATACCTATGATCAATCGTTTTGTTGTGCAAATTTCAACCAGAATTGCAACTTAGAAGTGAAGCGATGTAATGTTTAGTACTAACTAAGAGCTAAAAATATAAGAGAAATGTTGCTTCTGGAACAGAATATAATAATTTGTTACGTTTAGAGTCATCAACAGATTTTTTACAACGTTTCAGAATTCAAATTCCTCTATCTCATCGTTCCGCCAATTCTTCTCGAAAAAAGCATGTAATCTGACAATGACATATGAATCTTTTCTTGCATCTTTGCAGGACTTGCAATCGACATATGAACACAACATGATCAATGTCTCACACTTATATCTGGCAATCTCACAAAGAATGTTGTCAAGTTCACGGCTACCAATTATACAGGCACCTCTCTGTAGAAATCTACAGTGCGAGAGGTTAAGGGTCGTTAGGTTTTTGAGGCTTGTGATGAGAGGCAAAACTCTACCAATATCAATGATGTCGCAAAAACGCAAACTCAGCTTCTTGAGGTTTGGAAAGCAACGAACGATTTCCTCAACCACAACTTCGTTAAGGCAACCCAGAGTTTTAAAGTTGGTGAGGTTTATACAGTTCTCTCCGCTAGCTTGAATCTTGTGTCTCCAGGTTAATGATGTGTGACGTTGATCAATGATTAGCGTTTGGAGATTCTTCCATTGCCTGAATGCAAACTGATATGAGTTCTCGCTTAAATGGCACCATCGTGGTAACACAAGCTTTCTTATGTTTGGCATCCTAAAAAAAACAAAAAGTTATGAGAGATGAGGCAGTCCGGGGTTGTAAGGATCAGCCAATAGGACATATAAAAAAAGAAGGATATTCTAGCTTGGATATAATTACCGTTGCGCAGCGTCAATGAGATCCTCATCAGTTAAGTAGGTATCATAGTTGAAGAACAGGTTGATGGGGACAGTGCTGCTAAATTTGGTGCTTTCAAACAAAACCGTATTGCAACGGTACACATGTTCGTTTACCTTTTCATCTTCGACCCGGGAGTTTGGTAATCGAGGATGGCTGAAGTCCACACGTTGGAGATTTGTGAGGTTGATGGTTTTCCAAAGAGATTTTTCGTGAGAGGCAAGGAACCAAGAGATGCAGACACGTGATGCTCCCATGGTAACATCTATTACGTTGAGTTTTTCGAAAATCTTGACCAAAATATCTCTATCCATGTTTTCCCATTTCAGGTTTTTTCTTGATCTCACCACCGTCACATTGCAGCTACATAAAAAAAAACATTTAGATGAAATATGAAAATGATGGATTCTTAAATTTATAAAGCAAGTGAAGAGGAGAAAAACATTGAACAAAGGAGAGATTTCATAGAGAGTTTCCATCTATGGGCTCTTCTTGGATCATCTAATCTCTTCATCTCAATGCACGTTAAAGAGATTTTTTTAATAAAAACTATTAGAGATTTCTAAGGAATAAAGCAAAAAAAACGAGTGAATTTATATGAAAATCAGCGTGGAAAATCTTCTACACACAACAAAGAGCAGCTTGATTATGTGTAAAAGGTCCACAATGACTCGTTAAACATATCATGTGCAGCCCATAAACTATAATCATACACACCAAACCTTTTGTCCTCCTCACACTTGACTTATTGACACCATGCAAACATATCATGAGCTGCCGCCAGAAGCGGCCATTGGTGGCACGCTGATGAAATGATATCTTCTTCATTTAGACATCGTGTTTAGTTGGTTGGGTATCTTCCCCTTTTTTATACCATCAGCTGTTTAGGAGCAACAATTACTAATATCGACCTTTACTCTCAGAGAACCCGATGAAGAGCTGGTTTGAAGGAATGATCGTAACTAAAACAAACAAACTGGATGCAGAGCGATAGTACGGGAAGAAAGAGCATTTTTAGGGGGTGGTGTTTCTCCTTGGTCAAAAAGGGTACCAAGGAGTGCCAAATATATAGCAACTGTTAGAAAATAAAGTTGTAAAAGATAACCAAGTTGAAGTAGCCTAGTAGAAAGGATAATTTGGTGCACAATGTAAATCTATCGGTTCTGAGTTTAGTTCCCGATGAGAATAAAATTGCCTTATTTAGCCAATTTAAGTTTGGACTTCTGTCAATACAGTTTACATAGTAGACAAAAAAATGTAGATCATTTTCGGTTTGGCCAACATTGTTTGCCCTATTTAAGCAAAAAAAAAAAAAAAAAAAAAGACTTATTCTTGGGTTCACTCCCTAGGGTGAACCTCTAGATTCACCAACCAATAGGATTGTGTTATTTTATATTCGAAATCTTTTAAAAAAAGAAACAAAATATTTTCTCAATCTATAAGTTATATTATATTTTTAAAATAAAAAGGTAAAAATAAATAAATTAAAAAAAAATAGTAATTAAAAAAATATATTTTTAACGTCCTCAACAAAATACTAAACCCTAAATTCTAATCCTTAATCCCTAAACTCTAAATCCTAAATCCTTAGGTAAACCCTAAACCCTTGGATAAATCTTAAACTCCAAATCAAAAACACTAAACACTCGAGGGTTTAGGGTTTAGGGTTTTAGGATTTAGTGTTTTTGATTTAGAGTATGAATTATCCAAGGATTTAGAATTTGCCCAAGGGTTTATAGGGTTTATGATTTAGGGTTTAAGGATTAGGATTTAGGGTTTAGTGTTTTGCTGACGACGATAAAAATATATATTTTTTAAAAAAAATTTTTTCTCTAACTACTATTTTTTTCTAATTTTTTAAACCTTTTTTATTTTAAAAACATAATATATCTTGACAATATTTTGTTTCCTTTTCTAAAAGATATTAAATTTGAAATAATGAAATCCTATTGGTTGGTTCACCTTAGGAAGTGAACCCAAGAATAACTCAAAAAAAAACATTGTTTGCCCTATATTTGTCTTTTCCTTCAAACTTTCTCGAACATACGTTTCAGCGGAGTTGGCATGCATTTATCAGCTACTGTTAGGGAAAGCAGTCAAATCTATACATGAAATATACTATTGTGTAAATCATTACACAAAACTTTGAAAAAGTTTATATGCCATATATTTTGGCTTCCAACGGTAACCAGCTTCCCGCACCGCCCCACAGTTAACAGTAACAAAAATCTCTATATATACTATATATCTATACATTTTTATAAATGTTAGAACCGCACCGCAATTAAACCGCTTGTCCCGCACCGCTCAACCCGCAGTCACCATTCGGAACCTTTGTTTAATTTTTGACGAAATCATATTATCACATCAACTATCACATGAGGTAATTTTATATTGTCATATCAACTGTCACATAAGCTAATTTTACTAACATGAATTAATTCTGTTGACATAGATGCAATATGTACAATAATATTGTTTGTTAAAACAAAATAGTAATTTTATAAAACAAAAATAAAAAAATATCTTCAAAATTTTAATTATTTTAACAAAATTAAGAAAAACTAATTAAAATAAATATTTTTATCATATAATAAATTATATTTTTCTCGATTCTGTATATTATGTTGTTGTTCTCGATTAATTTGCAACTACTTGCATCCATAAAATTTTCTACTTATACCCGCATACTAATCACACTTATTTATAGGACTAGGAAATTCCAAATCAAAAAAAAATCAAACCGAATGTGATCCAAAAAAGAAGTACCGAACCTGAACATAAATGGTTAAATATCCGAATGGATTCAAAATTTTGGTATCTAGAGACCTTGAACCGAATCTGACTCGAACCGAAGTGTTTTGATACCCGAATATATCCGAAATAGATTATATACTTAAATATATTAATTATTTTTAGAATTAATATAAAAGTATGCAAAATATATAAGATATTTTGAAATTTTCCAAAAATAAATGTCTAAATTAAATAGCTAAAAATACTCAAAATACCAAAAATGCTTAAATATATATATTCTATATCCGATTCAAGCCAACCCCATCTAAATTTTAAGTTTAGGTATTTTAGCATGCATTATTCAATTTTATATTAAATACGTTATTTTATTTTTAGATTTTGATAAATTTAAGGTATATATGAATTATAATTTTTGTTAAAATAGTTCAAATGAGTTATCAGAACCCTAGAACTGTAAACTGAGTTAGCCCACGTCCATTAGCCCATATTCATTTATTGTTTGTGGACAAAGAGTGACCATATCCATTAGGAACCATGTCCATTAAGGACCAGACTCCCTAACACCCATGTTTACATGGACTGCCATGAAATCCATAATGGACCATATAAAAAAATTAAAATTTTAATCTATAAGTCTACAAATTTTAAATTTTTGGCAAAAGCTCGATTTTGCGGTTTTGACGGACAAACTCGATTTTCCAATTCTGCAAGGAAAACTCGATTTTTCGGTTTTGGCGGGAAAACTCGATTTTATGATTTTGATGGGAAAACTCGATTTTGCGGTTTTGGCGGGAAAACTCGATTTTGCGATTTTGGTGGGAAAACTCGATTTTGCGATTTTGGCGGAAAAACTCGATTTTACGGTTTGGCGGGAAAACTCAATTTTCCAGTTTTGGCGGAAAAACTCGATTTTCCAGTTTTGGCGGAAAATTTTGATTTTACGGTTTTGGTGAGAAAACTTAATTTTCCGGTTTTGGTGGAAAAACTTGATTTTCTGGTTTGGCGGAAAAACTCGATTTTGTGGTTTTGGCAGAGACTGAACGGAGAGACGAACGAAGAGACTTTTTCCGATGGAATTCAGTTTCAATCGCCAAAGGAGTCGCATAAACTCTCTTTCACGATGAAATGAATTTTTTTCAATTTTTCCCCAAATTTTGAAAACCCTAGAATTTTTTTTTAATTGGGTTGTCCATGTCCATATTAACCAAATCCACAAACATCCATAAATTAATTGGTTTCCCAATTTTGACCATTTAAAGTCCATCTGGAAATATGAGTATAACTAATGGAAGCCCAAATATATTTGGACATGGACGCCCATTGGACAGTCCACCCATTTTACAGCTCTACCGAACCCACAAGGCCACAAAGATCTGAGCCGAATCCGAACCAAAATTTATAAATACATGAATGGGCTGAAATTTTTAATCCAAAAAATTTGAGATCCTAATTGAACGAGAAAGGGTATCCGAATCCCTAACCAATTTAGCAGCAAAAAAAATCTTCAAGAGCAAGATACTTGACTCCATAAGGCAAAGAAAGTCATGCGAAAGAAAACAGAAATATCTAAGCCAGATGGAGTGACAAACAGTAGCGGAACTACCTTGTTAGCATGTGGGTCAATTGACCCATGTGAGTTTATGAATAAAAAAAATTTACATGTATATTTCTTTGGAAATCTGGGAAATAATGTAAAATTTAGTAAATTGACCCCTATGATATATGGTAATTATGAATTTGACCCCCTTGACAAATTTTCCTAGTTCCGCCACTGGTGACAAAAACGTTTTTGTGTGATAGCTATTATTTTTTTTTTATCAACGTACAAGATTTGTAGATAAATTAGAATCTAACACTACTAAAAGGGGAATAAGCAGTGCAGGGAGCGTGCCACGTCAGCGTTTATATTCGAACCAATCAGAGACGAGCTTTTTTACACGTCAGACGGGCTCTTGCTCCGTGTGGGCTTCATCTGAAAGCGTACCATTCGTGCCATTTGGGCTTTATCGTTCATCCAAAAAGCGTGCCGTTTGGGCTTTGTCGGAGTTATTCTTCTGCGTCTGCTTTTGCCCCTCACCTCTATCACTTCGTCTTCCCGATCGAAGAGAAACGAAGCCGAGAATCAATCGATCCACTTCTACGCAATCGATACTTTCATTTCAATCAATCAATAACTCCTTTATGATTTCGTTTCACCTTCCTCTTTTCCTCCTTCTTTATATACTGATCTTCTTTTCAATCAAACCAAAACCCTAAAACCACTCCACGCTTAGACCATGGCGATGAAACGAAATGGGAAGTCTCCTGTCTCCTCCGAATCTGATGAGAAAGTTATGTTCTTCAAAGATGTCTCTCTAGGGCCGCATGCAACTCAGTTGCGCTTCCGACTCATCCATTTCTGGGAGGCTCGGAACCCGATCAAGAAGACGCTGATTGGCCTCGAATTGCTCCTCATCGACGAACTGGTGAGTCAATTCTCCAAAAAATAGTTTTGATTCCTTGATATCTATGTTTTCTGAGAATTTTAAACGTTTGTTTAAACTTTTCTATTGCCCCTACAGGTTCATGTATAGGTTTTGTTCATGAAACATCTCTAGAATGTTTCTCTGCTTTCACTGGAGATTCGAGTTTAGGTTTTCTGTTTGATCTTTCGTATAGATATTTTAAAAAAATATTTTAAAAAAAATGCTCTGCTCACATTCAAAATGTTCTGTGTTACTTCTAGATGTTTGTTTTAAACCGTGAGACCTATATTTTCTGAAAATTTTAAACGTTTGTTTTAGCTTCGGAGAGTGAGCTAGGGTTTTGATGAATATATTTGGAGAATTGTTATGAGATTGGTTTATTAGTTAAAGTAGGGTTCTGGGTTTTCAATCTACTAACGTGATTTGTTATTCTTTTTTGACAACAGGGGACTGTTATTCAAGGATTCATCCCACCGGGGCGTATTAAAAAATATTTGCCTGATATGAAACAAGGATCAGTTTACCAACTCAACAACTTCTACGGTTCGAAAAACAAACCGATGTATCGGGTTGCTGATCATATCGCAACCGTGTCTTTCACGTGGAACTCTGAGATGTCGGTTCTTCACGAGGTTCCCATCTCATTTGATGAAGACCGTTTCAGGTTTCATTCATATGAAGATTTTGAAGCTAACTGTGATCTCAAAGGTGACCTCTACGGTAAGCTCTCTAATTTTATAAGTCATCTCTCAGTTACATTGGTATATATTCCTGGTTAGATAATGAAATCTATATTTTTGGGGGGTTAAGTATTTAGTTCGAGTTTTTAGAGTTTTTGTTTGTCTTGAACATCATCTGAAGTGAATTGTGAATATTATTGCAGATTCGGTTTGTTAAGTTACATGTTACATTCCATGAATTTTTATTAACCATCTAACTCTATTCATGGACATTGTTATAGATGTATTTAGTTCGAGTTTTTAGAGTTTATGTTTGTCTTGAACATCATCTGAAGTGAATTGTGAATATTATTGTAGATTTGGTTTGTTAGGTTACATGTTACATTCCATGAATTTTTATTATACTTTTACAATTTTTTGTTTGTTTTGAACGTCCTCTGAAGTTATTATTACAAGAGGCACATGCCGATGAGTTGTTTTCAATCAATCGGTTTGTAGTAAAGTTAGTAAGTTCATACCAGGAGTTTTAGTTCAAGTTTTTAGAGTTTTTGGTTTGTTTTGAACATCATCTGAAGTGAATTGTGAATTGTGAATCTTATTTTAATTCGGTTTGTTAAGTCTTGATTCAGTTTGTTAAGTAACATGTTACATTCCAAGAATTTTTATTAACCATCTAACTTACACTCTTCTTGGACATTGTAATAGATGTTGTTGGCCACATGAAACTGGTCAATGGACAGACCCTTATTGAGCGTCCCATCCTTGACGAAGTGGAGATAGCAGCCTCTCGGCGCATTATGGTGCATGTGCAATCACATGAGTAAGTGTATTTTTTATTTTCAAGTCACCATCTCTCAGTAGTTCCTAAATCCGTAAGAGCTTATTTTGTTTTGCAGTGGGCCTGTGATGAAGCTCTACCTTTGGGACCATGCTGCAACAGACTTTTGCAAGAAGTTCAATTCCTATGAAAATACTCCCACAGTTCTTTTGGTCACGACTGTTAACACCAAACGTCTCGGAGGTTATCTTTCTATCTCTAGACTCATGTTTTCATTGATAATAGTGACACATTTTCGAAAAAGTTTGCCACTGTTCGCTTATGAGATACTAAGTTATTAAACATTCCAAAAACGTTTTTTATTTGTCATAGGTTGATAATTTATCATGTGTGACATAGATTATATATTTTTACAGCCTTATTAATCATATATAGCATGCCGAGTTAATCCATAGAAGCAGAGCATTTGTACAACTTATATATTTTCACATTGTCATTTTTATGCATATTTTCACTCATTCGTTTTAAATGTTTCTTTCATTATTGGACAGGTACCCTTGCCCTGACCTCTATGTCCTCCACAAGGCTCTTCATGGACTATGACGTCCAACCAACCAAAGATTACTTCACCTGGTATGTATCCAAGTCTTCAACATCTACTTTTCACAAGTTCATCTGAAGCGCACACTTACACATATTGCAGTGATTAACTGGAACAGTGCTTTATGTTTTGTATCAGGCTTGCCTCTAACCCAGAGATTGCTAACCAGGTTAGTGCAGAGGTGGTTACTAAACGTGAGGCACTGACTATAGCAGAAATATTCTCCTACATGACTCAGGAATCTGCAAAGGTAAAAATAAAGCTAAATATTTCTTCCTCCTTTTGAAACGCTTTGATATTTATATCAAATTTTATACACGGTTGCAGGATGCCTTTTTTGAGTGCACGGCTACGATTGATGATGTTGTGCATGGCTCTGCTTGGTACTATATTGGATGCAGTGAGTGCCATGCTAAGGCTACCAAAGGCGCAACTTCATTGATTTGTACGAACACAAGATGTGAGAAGGTTAACACAACTGGTGTTGCACAGTATGTTTTCTCGCCTGAATATTCAATTACTCTTACGCTGCTATTAGTTTCTGATTATTAAAATTGTGACGTTGGCTTCTGTTTCTTTCACAACAGGTACCGTGCAAAGATTTCAGTTTATGACAACAGTGAACAAGCTTTTTTTGTCCTACTTGGTGATGCTGGTCGTGAGTTGACTGGGAGGCACGCATCCGAGTTAGTTACCAACTACTTTGAGGTAATTGCGCATCAGTTTATACTCTCAAATGATTTAAACTCACGTTATTGTACTTGAATGCAAGGCTAATGAACACAAAGGAGCTGACCATGAGGTGCCTGTTCCGGAAGCTCTAATCAGCATCATCGGACAGACACATAAGTTTTGTGTGAAAGTTACAGATCACAACTTCTCAGGCAATACCCGTGCTATTACTGTCACCAAGATCCTCTCTCTAGACACCCCACCACCCACAGAAGTCTCGGTTGAAAGCAACATTGCTGCAACGTCCGAGGAAACAGTGAAGACTGGAAACGAAGTGTGTGGAACTTCCAACGGCCGTGGAGACCCTGCAGATGGGGAGAGTAAGAGGATCTCTGCAGATGCTGAGACATCGACAGCTAAGCGTCCAAGATGTTAGAAGTTGAGCTCCCACTCATCTTCTCACGTATTGCATGCTTCAATGATGTTTACGTCTTTTTCAGTTTAAGTATTGACTTATGATTTTCTTTCAGTTGTTTTACTTTTCAGTGTTTTTTTCCCCTTGAAACATCATGTCTACTTTGCATGATTATCAGCTTATAATCATGTATACTGTTTTATCTATCTGCTTCTTCAGAATTACTTTCTCAGTTTATTATTTATGTCTTCAGAAACAAGTTCTAATGTATATTTGATAACATCTATGACATGAAATGTAAATAGTTCAGAGTTTAGGAGTGGAAAGACATTAATATATGATTTTGTGATTACCATTGACCAATAAATTATCAAATAATATAAGCTACTTACAAGTTACAACCAAGCCGCAGCCTTTAGATCCTTATAAGCCAAGAGAGATAGAAAATTCCATGTTCTTATCGTCACAAACATCATCCCAACAATATATAAAAATACTGATCCTTATTTAATTTATTATAAACACAACTACTAAACTGCACCATGTGCAGTAAAGAATTTTTTTAATCTAACTTATATTTAAAAATAAATTTTACAAAATATTATAGATTTTGCTATTTGCTTACTACTATTAAATATAAATTTGATATATAAAAAAACTGCTTAAAATACAAAAAAAAAAAAGAAATACGCAACTTAATACAAGCTCAACAGAATAATGTATATAGTAATAAGATAAAAACTAATAATTCAGATATACTAGCAGCATAGCACCACTTACCAAAATTATATAATAACAGTTGAATCAATAACTTCAGCCATAACCATCATTTTACAAGAGATGCATTACTCTGTATATATAAAAAGAGTTACAATACAATTTCACAAGAAAAAACCCTACTCAGTTCTAAAAAAGGCAAGTTTACTTCAATTTAATCATATTATACGGAAAAATCCGGGCGTAGCCCGGAAAAACCCTCTAGTACATTGAAAAGTTGATACTCCATAAGTGGGACCGTGTAGGTTTGATGTTTGATAGGAGCAATGATATTTCTTTCTAACGTCCATGCATGTTGATTAGTTACTATCAGTTTTCGATATAAGGTTTCAAAGTTTTAATGGAAATTTAATTTTCATTAAACTAATATCAACCTGCCATCATTGACAAAGAGTAAAAAGAGAATTTTGCTACAGAGTGAACAAACAAAATCTATTTACTTAGCCATTTTCAAATACTAACATTCAGATTAACAAATAAGCTGCTTTATCTATATTTCATCTACGAAGATATACAGCGAAACATATTGAAATACATCGAGTACATATTTATAAATTCACCAGCTGTAATTATGTGATTACAAATAAACAAAGACGCCACAAAGTCTACATAGTCTTGTTGATATATATTATATATATATTATATATATATGGACAACAAAGATAGGATAACAAAAAGGGGATACTATATAAGTAGTTTATAATGTGGATTCCGTTTTCAGTTAGAATCATATCACGTTTTAGGTCCTTAAGATAAAAAGTGGAAGGACTATTCAATAGTTACATCCATCAGACTAGTCGATAACCACATTCATCATCACGTTAGTCAAATTTTGGTCCAAATTACCTATTTGTTATCACCACCAACACAATCACTAGGCTGGGAATGTGAAACTATTAACAGAATCTTTGGCTTTCTATTGAATTAGATAACTTAGGTTTAAGGTTTAATCATGTTTAGTCAGTTTTTTTTTAGTAACACAATGGTTGAGGAGGTTCTGAGCAGATGAGGTGGAACCACTAACGATAAGGAAGGCCATAAGGGTATTAAATGTAAATTAAGAAAATTTATTTTTATCTCAATATTAGTCTATAAATACCTAATCACTCAGAGCTCACTTGACTCAGGCTTCCAAGTCTTGTAAACAAGACAGACAAAAAGATACTACATACTAATGGCTAATATGCCAAGTTCATCGAAGCTCCTTGCGGTGATGCTTTTCTCATTCGTGGCGCTTTTCATAATCTCCCAGGCTCGAACCTTTCCTACAGGTACGTTTCCACATACATCATCATATAAACATATTATATCAAATCAAATCTTGATGAATCATTGGTTTCGTATCAACAGTGGCAGTATTATTAAGTAATATGGTTATGATATACAGGTAGGAAGTTAACTGATTATCCGCCTCAAACGTACGGACCTTATCCTGTTCCTGTTCCTCCTCAATGTTTCTACCCACCTTATTGTCGTCCATGAGAGAATTTGGTCACATGAATTATTATCAAATAAAATAAGGGGATGTATTTGTGTATATGGGTTATGGGTATTTACAGTATTGCAGTTTGTAATGAATAAGTGATATTTATGTTTCTTTTGTTGGCCATCATGATGATATCTCTGTTTAATGAACCAAAGTTACCACCAGTGCCATCCCGAAACTTTTCCGAGGCGCAAAACATGTCAAAGTTATGTGGCCCATATATAATTATATTTTAGAACTGTTAATCAAAAACTGTATGTACAATTTAGTTGTGAACTAGCTCGAAGCATTGAAGAGGAAGAAACGACTCAGAATCTTTTGAGACTGTAGCAGTGTAGCCACAGCTTCACCAAAGCTTTGTAAACGTTCCATAAATTCTGTTTTAAAATAAATAAAAAACTTACAAACAAAATGTTTTTAGGGAAATAGGGACGTATAGCCACAAAAAACAATAATTAAGTAACTAACCAAAAAATAAAGTACTTCTATTATTTTTATAATATATATTATATTGTCCCTGTTCTCCGGTTAATGAAAGAGAAAAATATATTTTCTTTCTTCTTCGATTATCAACTACCACCATTTATCTTTTGTCACCATTACAATACGATCATCTTCAATTATATAGCCATCATAACCATCTCCAAATCCATAATTTATGCTAGGTATGTCGTCTTCGCTTTTGAAATCTACAGACAACTGTTTTCTCCATAACCACCACTGCACCACACATCCGACATGATCACTGCCATAAAATCCATAATACTATTCTATTTGCTATTTCATACCATTCAGTTTGTTCTACACCATTGATATTTGGGTTAGGATTTATATTTTCTTTTAGAGTTTAATGATTAGTGTTTTACGTTTAGTTTATGAGAGGTTTGGTTTGACATTGGGATAAGCATTACTTTTTTCCATGTAATCATAGACATTTTAAAATTTGAACAATATGAACTATACTATTTTGTTTGTTACTATTCTATTTTGATACTACTTCATATTATGTACTATGTGCATATTTTGATATTTGGGTTAGAATTTATATTTCCTTTTAGGTTTTAGTGATTAGTGTTTTGGGTTTAGTTTATGGAAGGTTTGAGTTAACATTGGGGTAAGCATTAATTCTTTCATTGCAATCATATACGTTTCAAAATTTGAACAATATGTACTAGACTATTTGATACGTTCCATTCTATTTATAATATCTCTTTCTTCAACCATATTAATTATGTCGGTGATTACCACAAGCACCACCACAACCATAGTAATCTTAATTATGAAAAATCATCTTTTTCATGTATCCACGACCGCTTCATTCTCCATAACCACTACCACCATAGTTTTTACACCGTCGTTGTAACCATCACCACCACATCTTCCGTCCATTGCCATTGCGGTAACCACCACCATCCATCATCCATTGTTGAGCACCGTTGATTTTCTTACCAGTTACAGTTTTGATATTTTAGGTCCACATATTTTTCACCATCAACGTCATCATTTATTTCTTTTTTCACCTGCAACTTGTTATGAAAAATGATAAAACCAGATGAAACTTGAAAAAAATTGTTAGTAACTTAATAATGTCAAAATCATAGCTATATTCTTCATTTTACCTCCAAAATTAGTTATTTGGCAAATTAACCCATGTTTTTATCTATTACGAAAGCCTTTTTAACAACAAAAAAAGATATGTTTTATCTATACATAAAAGTCCCCTCGAATCCGTCCATATATCTGCCACCTACGCATGGGATGAGCAGCTCCTCACCTAACTCTTAAGGAAAAACCTCACGTGTGTATATACGCGAAGATAGAACTGAACTCTTGTTTGTTACTAAAGCAAAAATTAAATTAACTTGTTCCGTTACAAATCGTAGTACTATACTAGTAGAGAACCGGGTCGGATAGAAAAACCCGTATTAAACGGGTCGGATACTAAATCCTCGTCAAAGATAAACAACACTTCTCCTTTCTATATATACGATTGCACCGACGCCTTTGAACGTCCGTCACTTCCACTTCCACTTCCACTTCCACTTCCTCTCTATTGTTCATCAACAGCCAAAGCCATGCCTCACACTCTCGGCCTCACCAAACCCAACTCCACCGATCATCCCAAGGTTTGTCTCTTATTCTCTCTCGTATCAACGATCCACCGTTTCAGATCCATAGATTTGATCGATTTTTTTGTTTTGTGTTTTGAGCAGATCTCGTTCGCTGCGAAGGAGATCGATGTGACGGAGTGGAAAGGGGACTTACTAGTTGTCGGCGTGACGGAGAAAGACTTGACTAAAGACGATGGTTCGAAGTTCGAGAACCCGATCTTGAACAAGCTCGATGCTCACACGAGTGGACTCTTAGCTTTAGTCTCTTCCGAGGAAGATTTCACTGGCAAACCGGGTCAGTCAACGGTTCTTAGGCTTCCCGGTTTAGCAACCAAACGGATCGGTTTAATCGGTTTAGGAAAACCAGCTTCATCATCATCATCTCCAACAGCTTTTCATAGCCTTGGTGAAGGTGTGGCTAACGTGTCAAAGGCTTCTCAGTCGAGCACCGTTGCTGTTGCTCTTGCATCGCCTGAGAGTGAATCCAAGCTTAGCTCTGCTTCAGCTTTAGCTTCAGGTAAGCTAAGTCTAGTACAACGCAAGTTAGAGTCTTTGGGGGCTTATTGTTGACTTTGTGTGGACAGGCGTGGTGCTGGGGCTATTCGAAGACGGGAGGTATAAGTCTGATTCAAAGAAACCATCTTTGAGCTCTGTTGATATCATTGGGTTCGGAACTGGAGCTGAAGTTGAGAAGAAGCTTAAGTATGCTGAAGATGTTTCTTACGGTGTGATTTTCGGGAGAGAGCTTATTAACTCTCCTGCTAATGTGCTCACTCCTGGTATGGATCTGTGTGTATCTAAGAACTCATTGGTTTCAGTGAGTTGTAGTAAGCTGATCTGTTTTTTTGTCGTTTTCAGCTGTGTTAGCTGAGGAAGCAGCAAAAGTGGCTTCTACGTACAGTGATGTGTTTACAGCAAACATCTTGAACGAGGAGCAATGCAAGGAGTTGAAGATGGGATCTTATCTAGCTGTTGCTGCTGCTTCGGCTAATCCTCCTTTCTTCATTCACCTTGTGTATAAACCTAAGAGTGGCGATGTTAAGACCAAACTTGCTCTTGTTGGAAAAGGATTGACCTTTGACAGGTGAGGATTTGACATCTGCTTTGTATTGGTCTCTTGTTTCTTGTTGTTGTTGATTGAAAGTTTTGTGTTGTCAGTGGTGGCTACAACATTAAGACTGGACCTGGCTGCTCCATTGAGCTCATGAAATTCGACATGGGTGGTTCAGCTGCTGTTCTTGGTGCTGCTAAAGCCATTGGTGAGATTAAGCCTCCTGGTGTTGAGGTAAGCTTCTTCCCCCATCAAGTTCTTGTGAAGCTAGACTAGAGTATGTTATTGAAACTAACCAATTGGTCTTCCACAAACAGGTTCATTTCATCGTTGCAGCCTGTGAGAATATGATTAGTGGAACTGGAATGAGACCTGGAGATGTCATCACAGCCTCAAACGGAAAGACCATTGAGGTATCAGAGAATATTTTTTGTTAGTTTTAAGTTCAAGCTTTTACTTTGTATGGCGGTGCTAAGTGTTGGCAATGGTGTTTTCAGGTGAACAACACCGATGCTGAAGGTCGTCTAACACTTGCTGATGCTCTAGTGTATGCTTGTAACCAAGGCGTTGACAAGGTATTGCGTTGGTTATCCTTCGTTTATTGATAAGAGAACCTATAGAGGCTTGTTTCTATAAAAAAATTCAACAAACTTGCAGATTGTTGACCTCGCTACGTTGACTGGAGCCTGTGTTATTGCATTGGGAACATCAGTGGCAGGTATGTAGTTAAATAGCCATAAAGAAACCATTCATCTTTGTCTTACTTTTGTGCTGGGATTCTTTGATCAATACTGGCTCGTGATGGTTAATTGTTCGGTGCTTTTCACTTGGCAGGTATCTACACACCTAACGACGAGCTTGCAAAGGAAGTGATTGCTGCATCAGAGAAGAGTGGAGAGAAGCTGTGGAGGATGCCATTAGAGGAGAGCTATTGGGAGATGATGAAGTCTGGATGTGCTGATATGGTCAACACAGGCGGGCGTGCAGGAGGTTCCATCACCGCAGCTCTCTTCCTGAAACAGGTGAAATCAAATACTGTTTTTAAAGACTATAGCATGTTATTGATATAAAATAATTGTGAAAAATGACAAAACAATCTGCACATGTTTTTGATCTTAAATAATGTTAAAAAATGACGAAACAATCTGCTAAAATCTTGGTTTCTCTCAGTTTGTGAGCGAGAAAGTACAATGGATGCATATAGACATGGCTGGGCCAGTGTGGAACGAAAAGAAGAAATCTGGGACTGGGTTTGGTGTTGCTACGCTTGTGGAATGGGTGCAGACTAATTCTTCTTCATAGAGGATGAAATAAAGTGTTTCGGATGTTGTGGTTACTGGTTTTAATAAGGTTGTCAAAAGTTATCGTGTTTTGGATTTGGTCTACTTGTTCCGAACAGTTACGTTATCAGGTGTTGAATAAAAGGGGTCTTTTGCTTATGTCGTGCAAAAAATCTGTTTGAAACTTCTGAATCTTCAACATTGGTTCTTCTGTTCTTGAAAAAATAAATTAAGATTTCTATAATATCATTGAGAAATGAGTTAAGTGCAGTGTTCTAAAAACTGGACTCTGATTCGCTCTTTTAACCGATGGTGGTAAAAATGTCAATTGGAATGTTCATGTCTAATAGATATGTCTAAATGACAAAGCAGTTTATAAGACATTATATTTCGTAAGCCTAAATTGTACCTAGACCAAACCCAAATAGACCATTCTAAATGGATTGCTCGCGGGCCTAAATAAAATTTCTACTTTAGTATACTAAATATATAAAAAACATAATTTCATATTCAATTTATATAAAAATATATATACAATGTAAGAAATGTGATTTTACGATTTTAGCAAGAAAACACAATTTTGCAAATTTGACGAAAACATGATTTTGCGGCTTTGGTGGAAAAACATGATTTTGCGGTTTTAGCGAGAAAACGCAATTTTGCGATTTACAAAAATGTGATTTTATGGTTTCGGTGGAAAACGTGATTTTGCAGTTTTGGCGAGAAAACATGATTTTGCGGTTTTGACGGGAAAATGTGATTTTGCGGTTTGGCGGAAAAATGTGATTTTACGGTTTTGCAGTTTTAACAGAAAAAATTGATTTTATTTTTTTCTCAACTTAAAAACTCTATATTTTTTTAGTTTATTGGACGCCCATGTCTAAATGGTTTTTGCCCATCTAATTTGGAGTTAATGAGTTTCGGTCCAATTGGACAACTCTAATTTTTAGGCCTAATATAGTCAGACCATTTGGGTTTGGTCTTGGCTAACCATGGTCATTAAACCCATTTGACATCCCTAGATTATGAGTTGTACTAAAAATCGGATTGAAGTTAAACTGGTAAACCCGGTAAAAAACTAGTAAATCATTAACCCGGTTCAATATTAAAATGCGGTTATCTTAAATTCAAGTTGAAAATTAAAAATTGCAACTTTTAGATTATGTTCATTAAAAATCATATTTTAAAATATATATTTCTAAATAAATTAGTTTTCATTGTATTTTTATACTATATTTTAAGTTTTCATTTTATTTATGTATCAATTTTAGTTAGGTTCTAGTAATGAGGTAAAATTTTATAAACATAATTTTATAATTATACATATATATTTAATTAATTTAAAATTAAATTAAAATTTGAAACCCGGTTGAACCGGTCTGACCATTGACCCAATTACAATGTCGAATCAATGTTCGGTCCGTTTTTCAAACATTGGTTAATTGTTTCTATGACTAAATGTTATTATTACTTTTAGATTTTCAGTTAATAGTATTTATCTTTCTTTTTTTTGAAAATAATTACAATTGAAATATTTAAAATCTTGATAATATTAGATTTGCTTCTTTTTTTTAACAAATTGTAGGTTGTGTTATTCAATTATGCATTTTAATTAAGTTTAAATCTAAACACAATCCACTGTTATTCGAATGATGCTTATAAATTCTATTTTAAAACCTAGTGTTATTCAATGAATGATTTCATTTCATTTTTAAAAATCTAGTGTTCTTCAAGTTTTTAAAGATTTTTGTTTTTTGTATTTTCGATTGATTTCAAATTATTTCTTATAAAATCTTATGAATAAACGATTAAATTCAAAATTCAATGCATACTGCATAGATTTTAAAATCTATCAACTTAAACAATTTTAGAATTTTAAAATTTGGTAGATTACAAAAACATTAGTAACTGATTTTAAATCAATTTTATTTATGAGTAATTATTTAAGAAAATTATTGAACTAAAACTAACTTAATAAACTAATTTATTTTCTAAATACAATAGTTTTAAAATAAAAAATACAATCACCTGTAGATAATTATACGTAACTTTTTATGATAAGCGTTTCTTATTTTATTTTTAACTAGTTGAGATTTTAAAAATAAATCATTAAATTGTTTTTATAGTCACATGTGCTTTGCCGTTACTGGGGTCACTCTAACGTGTTCTACAGAGCTTGCTACTGGTGTCACTTATGCTATGTGAGTTTATGTTAGCCGTGTGCCTGAGAGATGGAAGCCTGGAGCGTTTGACATTGTAGGACAGAGCCATCAAATATTCCATGTGTTTGTAGTTTTGGGTACTCTTTTTCTTTGTGTTGCTACTCTTCTCATTGTGGATTTTAGACTACCGTCTCCTTCTTGTTGGTTTAAGCCAGAGAGTAAGCATTTTCTTCATGTTCCAATGTAGCTGCTTTCGGATTGTAAACTTACAAATAGAAACAAGCGCAATTTCTCTTGCAAGATCTAAATGCTTTTTGATTACTGAGCAGTGTATGTAACATAGGGACCTTATCATTTGATTACTCTGTTTCTTTGTAGATCAAACATGTTTCTCACCGATCACCACTTCATAACTGCAAAAGATTTAACATATGATGAGCACTATAATAAACATTTTCCTTATGTATCCATATTGAAGCTACTGGCCTTTCTGAGTTTTGTATCATTGACCTACTCTTTTGTTCTTGTGGATCATTCCTAAAATTCTTGAAACCGCGCATGTACCACAAGCAGCTGTTTACAAATTCTTGTGGATCATTCCTACAATTCTTGAAACAAGTAGCTTTGGGTCGTGTATTCTATATTTCAATTAAAAATGATTTATTGACCCTAAAGTACAAACAATATTTACCTATTTGTATTAAAAAAATTTGAAGATTTTCTTTTTAACTATTATAACCACTTCATTTATTGTTTCTAAATAATTCGACATCATTTTTCCAGAAGTACAAAACATAACTTATGTATTTTAGGAGTTTTATTACATTTTTACATTCCCTCTTTCACTTAACTACTTCATTAATTGTATTAACTATAATATTTTGACAATATTAATTTTTCATGTTAAACATAATAATTTGACATGCATGAATGAAACTACTCTAATTGTGACAAGAATTCAAAACTGTTAAAAAAGAGTTTTTTAAAAACAAATATATATATATATATATTTATTTATAAAATTAGTTTGGTATGTATATATCGGGTATCCATTTTGGTACATATTATTTTTCCGGATATCAGGTTTTTGGAGTTTTGAAGTTAAGCTCCTTTAGCGTATTATAAATTTATGAATCAGTTTTGAGTTGGGTCCTCTCAAGTCTGTGTGGATTTGGTTCTAATGCATATGAACCTAAGAATATCCAAATAACCAATGTATCTAAAATGTGTTTGGATATTTTTACCAAAAGTAACCATATATCTGATTCAATTCGGCTATTTTGTATATATCAAAACTAAGAATAACCTAAAATAAATAAATAACTAAAAGTAATCATATTATCTGATTCGATTCGGGTTCGATTCTGACTCAATGTAGTTGAACAAAATAGAAAAATCAAGATCTTTGACAAGAAAATATCAGCGTTCCACCAAATATCAATGTATTTAACCAAAAAAGGTAATGGCAGATCCAAACTCAATCAGTTTGGCTAGTGTCTAGACATTATAAATATAATCTCATTTAGGATAATCAGTTTGGCTAGTGTCTAGACATTATAGGTATAGTAAATGTTCAAGCAAAAATATTGAAATATTAATACTTATGCCCCTACAAATCCAGGGAACAGTCCTCATATAGGACACCACAAAATGGATATGCATGCACCACGGCTGAGTAATGACTTCAAAGTAGTAAGGAAATTAAAGAAAAACTAAGAGTGAAAAGAATATTTTGCGCCAACTGTTTAGCGAATAATCTTAGCATAAGATATAAGAAATGAGTATCAAAAATTAATTAAAAATAGTATGATGTAAAACTATTTTTTATTAAAATAATATAAAATTACTGTTGGGCATTAGCTTGAATTTTCATTATGAAATAAATTTATTGTTAAATCAAAATTTGCAATATAAAGATGTTAGATTTTGGATAAATGTGAAAGTTGTTATTTAGAGTTCTATAACTATATGAGTTAAGATAATTTGTTAGAAATACACCTTTTATACTATAACTTTGTAAGACTATAAATATATTTTTTTTCTACCACAATTACTATTATTTGTAATAGCATCAATAATTAATAATTTTTTGATAAATCTAATAAAAATAAATATTTAAATCTAATAAATTAAACCTTAACTAGTCTGAAATGAGTTTAGATATTTATACCAAAAGTAACCATATTATCCAATTCATTTCTGTTATTCTGTATCAAAACTAAGAATAACCTAAATAACCAAATAAGCAAAATTAATCATACTATTTGATTTGATTCTAATGTATAGGAAGCTAAAATATTCAAATAACCAAGATAAAATTATTTATATGGTGGTGACACATAAAATACTTAACATTGATTATGAAAAATGAATATCAATATATTTAATTATCATTATTAGTGTGCTTAGATTGATAGATAGAATGTCCAAAATCTACCTACCATAATTGAAAAAGCAATGGCCATAATGAAAAATGTCCAAAAATAGTAAGAGATTTCAGTGTAGTTGAACAAAATAAAAAATCAAGATTTTTGACAAGAAAATATCAATGTGTTCCACTCAATATCAATGTATTTGACCCAAAAAGGGAATGGCCGATCCAAACTCAATCAATTTGGCTAGTGTCTATACAGTATAAATATAATCTCAGTTGGACAACTTAATCCAAATATCACCATAACTGCTCATATCAAAACCTTTAGCCTTGTATCTTCTTCAGAGTGGAAAGACTATGAAACTCTTCACTATCACCATGATGACCATTATGGCCATCTCAATAGTATTTGTCCAAGTACCATCCACTACTGAAGCAAGACCGTTGGAGATAACAGAAAATAAAAATCATTTCAAAGTTACGTCATTGAATAACTTTGTGTCTACGATACCGGTTGGACACAATGTTGATGGGCATAAGGAAGGTATCGAACTTTTTCAAGAAAAAATATTGAAAAATATTTATGCTTACGCCCCGACAGATCCGGGGAACAGTCCTGGTATAGGACATCACAAAATGGATGTACATGCACCAGAGCTGAGTAATAACTTCAAAGTAGTAAGACCGTTGGAGATAACAGAAAATAAAAATCATTTCAAAGTCATGTCATTGAATAACTTTGTGTCTACGGTACCCGAGGGACATAATGTTGATGGACATAAGGAAGGTATCGAAGTTTTTCAAGCAAAAATATTGAAAAATATTTATGCTTACGCTCCGACAGATCCAGGGAACAGTCCTGGTATAGGACATCACAAAATGGATGTACATGCACCAGCGCGGAGTAATGACTTCAAAGTAGTAAGAAAATTGAAGAAAAACTAAGAGTGAAAAAAATATTTTGTGCCAACTGTTTAGCGAATAATCTTAGCATAAGACATAAGAAATCAGTAGCAAATATTCATTAAAAATAATATGATGTAAAACTATTTTTATTAAAATAATATAAAATTACTGTTGGGCATTAGCTTGAATTTTCATTATGAAATAAATTTGTTGTTAAATCAAAATTTGCAATATAAAGATGTTAAATTTTGGATAAATGTTAAAGTTGTTATTTAGAGTTCTATAACTATATGCGTTAAGATAATTTGTTAGAAATACACCTTTTATACTATCACTTTATAAAATTATAAAAATATTTTTTTCTAACACAATTACTATTATTTGTAATAGCATCAATAATTAATTTATTTTTGATAAATCTAATTAAAATAAATACTCAAATCTAATAAATTAAACCTTAACTAGTCTTTGATGTTATTTTATATTTCCTCTTCCCTGTGATGTGCCCTATGTTTGCTGAGATTACGAATATATATTTGAACTCGGACTATGTTTTTTTTTTTTTGTAAACTACGATGTTTTCTATTTTCACAATGGAATTACACATATGAACAAACTTGGGCTAGTCATGGTGAGCCAACTCAGAGGACAGTCATTCTCAGTTCTCTGATCTTGGAATTGATTTTTATAATCTTCTATTCTTTTATTCGTTTAGGCATGCTTATGATTATTATTTTTCTTATGTCACATACTTAAGTCATTACCAAGCATGTTAAATTTTTTTTTAACAAAGCTAATGAAAAAGGTAAATCCCTTGCTAACTAGCTTATGCGACAGGTGAAGAATAGAGATGTGAGACATTTCAATTTGCCTTCAATTTACAATGAATGTGACTCATAAAAAAAAATCATGGAATTTTCTGTGGAAACGATTTGTATTTTTTTGAAAAACTTTCACTTAAAAAAAATAATAAAAAGTAATAGAAAATAAAAATTACAATAATCTTTTTTATTTCAATTATTTATTTATGTTCACAAATTAAAATAAGTAAGAATAATTACAAATAATTTAGAAACAAAATGTAAAGATCTTCCATAAACCTATGAAATTACCTGATACAAATTACGAAAATGTAAATGTATTAAATATTTGCTTCGAAAATTTGCTTCTTTTTTTTCTCATAGAATTATATTCTAGTCTCTAAAAGAACAATAAAACCTCATTTGTCTTGTACAGATATGATTTGTGATTTTCTTTTGGTGTCTTGTATGTTCTTGTTTTTCTATATTTTTCATTTGTATTTTAATCAGTTCAGAGTTTAAAAAAATATTTATGGATATATATATATTATATATATAGATATTTTGTATATTACTATTTTTCCGTCTAAATTCTTGGTTTAAGAAATTTCAAGCGTACTAGTCCGCGTTCAAGTATTCCAACCCATATTAGAATTGATTTTCTTTTTGTATGTGTGGTCGTCCCACAACAAATTGTAGGTTGTATAAATATGTACACACCCGTTCTGCTATTGAACTGTTTGGACACGACCTGCGGATCACGTTCTTCTTTCACAAATCTAGTGAAGAAGAAAATAATAAATGGATAAATAACCCGAGTTTGATTAAAATTAGATTTTTGTTTGGTTTAACCAGTTAGAAAGTTTGGTTAATAATAATCTATTCTATTAAAACTGAAATACCAAACAATACATTCTTATTTTTAAGTGATTTCTTACAGATTTCCATTCTTTTTAACTAATTAGAACCACTTTGTTTATTATTATTTTTTCTAAATAATCAGACAGCATTTTTACGGAATTACGAAACAGAATGACCTATTTTAAGTGTTTTATTATATTTTTACATTCTCTCTTTCACTATTATTAACTATTTCATTAATTATTTTTACTATAATAATTCGACAACATTAATTTTTCATGTTAACCATAATAATTTGACATGTTTGATTGAAATTTTTCTATTTGTGACAAGAATTTAAAACGGTTAAGAAAGAGTTTTTTAATTTATTTACGGAATTAGTTAGGTATGTATATTTGAGTATCCGTTTCGTTACATATCATTTTTCTGGATATCATGTTTTTTGAGTTTTGAAGTTAAACTTCGTTGGAGTATTATAAAATTTCGATGCGTTTCGAGTTGGGTCCTCTCAAGTCCAGATAGAT
The DNA here is from genome assembly GCF_020379485.1 of Brassica napus. Classification (NCBI taxonomy): domain Eukaryota; kingdom Viridiplantae; phylum Streptophyta; class Magnoliopsida; order Brassicales; family Brassicaceae; genus Brassica; species Brassica napus. The sequence goes on along the minus strand of NC_063437.1, from coordinate 13,505,618 downwards.
TTGGTTCTAATAAATATGAAATTAAATTATAAAAACACTAATGTATCTGAAATGAGTTTGGATATTTATACCAAAAGTAACCATATTATCCAATTCAGTTCTGCTATTTTGTATCAAAACTAAGAATAACCTAAAATAACCAAATAAGGAAAATTAATCATACTATTTGATTTGATTCTAATGTATAGGAACCTAAAATATTCAAATAACCAAGATAAAATTATTTATATGGTGGTGACACATAAAATAATTAACATTAATTATGAAAAATGAATATCAATTTATAAAAAAATAAAATTCAACACCCGTATGGGTGTGCGGATCAATCTCTAGTGTAGCTTAGAATGTGAGTGTGATGTGTTTTGCTCTCTTGTGAGCCACACAAAAAAAAAACAATTAAAAAGGAGAAAAATGATGGAAGCAGTTGAAATATTGCCTTTGAAATTCATTAATATATTTTTTTATTATTTATACAATATATTTAATTATCATTAATAGTGTGCTTAGATTGATAGATAGAATGTCCAAAATCTACCTACCATAATTGAAAAAACAATGGCCAAAATGAAAAATGTCCAAAAATAGTAAGAGATCTCAGTATAGTTGAACAAAATAAAAAATCAAGATTTTTGACAAGAAAATATCAATGTGTTCCACCCAATATCAATGTATTTGACCAAAAAAGGGAATGGCCGATCCAAACTCAATCAATTTGGCTAGTGTCTATACAGTATAAATATAATCTCATTTGGACAACTTAATCCAAATATCACCATAACTGCTCATATCAAAACCTTTAGCCCTGTATCTTCTTCAAAGTGGAAAGACTATGAAACTCTTCACTATCACCATGATGACCATTATGGCCATCTCAATAGTATTTGTCCAAGTACCATCCACTACTGAAGCAAGACCGTTGGAGATAACAGAAAATAAAAATCATTTCAAAGTCACATCATTGAATAACTTTGTGTCTACGGTACCGGTTGGACACAATGTTGATGAGCATAAGGAAGGTATCGAACTTTTTCAAGCAAAAATATTGAAAAATATTTATGCTTACGCCCCGACAGATCCGGGGAACAGTCCTAGTATAGGACATCACAAAATGGATGTACATACACCAGAGCTGAGTAATGACTTCAAAGTAGTAAGACCGTTGGAGATAACAGAAAATAAAAATCATTTCAAAGTGATGTCATTGAATAACTTTGTGTCTACGGTACCGGAGGGACATAATGTTGATGGGCATAAAGAAGGTATCGAAGTTTTTCAAGCAAAAATATTGAAAAATATTTATGCTTACGCCCCGACAGATCCAGGGAACAGTCCTGGTATAGGACATCACAAAATGGATGTACATGTGAGTAATGACTTCAAAGTAGTAAGGAAATTAAAGAAAAACTAAGAGTGAAAAGAATATTTTGTGCCAACTGTTTAGCAAATAATCTTAGCATAAGACATAAGAAATCAGTAGCAAATATTCATTAAAAATAGTATGCTGTAAAACTATTTTTATTAAAATAATATAAAATTACTGTTAGGCATTAGCTTGAATTTTCATTATGAAATAAATTTATTGTTAAATTAAAATTTGCAATATAAAGAGGTTAAATTTTGGATAAATGTTAAAGTTGTTATTTAGAGTTCTATAACTATATGAGTTAAGATAATTTGTTAGAAATACACCTTTTATACTATCACTTTGTAAAACTATAAATATAATTTTTTCTATCATAATTACTATTATTTGTAATAGCATCAATAATTAATTTATTTTTGATAAATCTAATTAAAATAAATACTCAAATCTAATAAATTAAACCTTAACTAGTCTTTGATGTTATTTTATATTTCCTCTTCCCTGTGATGTGCCCTATGTTTGCTGAGATTACAAATATATATTTGAACTCGGACTATGTGTTTTTTTTTCTAAACTACGATGTTTTCTATTTTCACAATGGAATTACACATATGAACAAACTTGGGCTAGTCATGGTGAGCCAACTCAGTGGACAGTCATTCTCAGTTCTCTGATTTTGGAAATGATTTTTCAACTGTTCATAATCTTCTATTCTTTTATTCGTTTAGGCATGCTTATGATTATTATTTTTCTTATGTCACATACTTAAGTCATTACCAAGCATGCTAATTTTTTTTTTGACAAAGCTAATGAAAAGGTAAATCCCTTGCTAACTAGCTTATGCGACAGGTGAAGAATATAGATGTGAGACATTTCAATTCGCCTTCAATTTACAATGAATGTGACTCATAAAAAAATAATCATGGAATTTTCTGTGTAAACGATATGTATTTTATTGAAAAACTTTCACTTTCAAAAAAAAACAATAAAAAGTAATAGAAAATCAAAATTACAATAATCTTTTTATTTCAATTATTTACTTATGTTCACAAATTAACATAAGTAAGAATAATTAATATACAAATAATTGAGAAACAAAATGTAAAGATCTTCCATAAACCTATGAAATTTCCTGATACAAATTACGACAATGTACATGTATTAAAAATTTGCTTCTTTTTTTTCTCATAGAATTATATTCTAGTCTCTAAAAGAACAATAAAACCTCATTTGTCTTGTAGAGATATGAAATGTGATTTTCTTTTGGTGTCTTGTATGTTCTTGTTTTTCTATATTTTTCATTTCTATTTTAATTGGTTCAGAGTTTAAAAAAGTTATTTATGGATATATATATATATATATATATATTTCTTATATTACTATTTTCCGGTTAAATTCTTGGTCTAAGAAATTTCAAGCGTACTGGTCCGCGTTCAAGTATTCCAACCCATATTAGAATTGATTTTCTTTTGGTATGTGTGGTCGTTCCACAATAAATTGTAGGTTGTATAAATATGTACACACCCGTTCTGCTATTGAGCTGTTTGGACATGACTTGCGGATCACGTTCTTCTTTCACATATCTAGTTAAGAAGAAAACAATAAACTGATAAATAACTCGGGTTTGATTAAAATTAGATTTTTTTTTGGTTTAACCAGTTAAGAAAGTTTGGTTAACAATAATCTATTCTATTAAAACTGAAGTAAAAAACAATACATTCTTATTTTTAAGTGATTTCTTACAGATTTTCATTCTTTTTAACTAATTAGAACCACTTTATTTATTATTTTTTTCTAAATAATTCGACTGCATTTTTTTTTTGGAATTACAAAACAGAATGACCTATTTTAAGTGTTTTATTATATTTTTAAATTAGAGTAGCTTCTTTCTTTTAGAGGACTTATGTTCATTTCTCTTTGCAATTAAACATTTCAAATCTCATACCTGGTGTGAATATAAAACATACACACAAGAAGATAAAGCTGTGTCCATCAAACAATTAAAGAGTGATAACAACAATTTCATTAACTCAGAACAATAAAACCAAACGTGTAACTTACAACACAACTGTTACGGAAAACTCATAGACAGTCAACTTACCTCAGCCCTTAGCACCATATAAGCATCAACAATCACCTGTACGCATAGAGTTCTTAATTTAGTTTATCATCATGAACCATCAACCACATATTTCCTATTCCTTCTCCTCAGATATAGAGCCTGTAACCACAGATCTGGAAAGACAGCTTACCATCAAGATTAAGAGGAAAAATACCAGTCAAACAGAGATAAACTTCTCCATAAGGTTCTCGACCACTCATAATGGTCATATAACGGATGACACGGCTGATCTCATGGAACACATGTTTAGTTACCATGATATCTACTTCCCAATTTCCGGAGAAATCATTAAATATACCAGTGATAAGTTCGCTTCCATGATCCCAATGTTGACCGATTATGCAGGTACAAGAACTTCAAGTTATTATGTTTTTGGTTGCCTTAGAATAAGATAGAGACTTATATATATAGACCACTTTTAAGGAAAATTATTTAGGAATGAGAGAATTAGATCAATTCTTAATTAGGGTTCTGGTAAATCTTTTATTAAAGATTTTTATTATGATGTTTTGAAAATAATTTTGAATAGATCTAATTCTCTCATTCCTAAATAATTTTCCTTAAAAGTGGTCTATATATATAAGTCTCTATCTTATTCTAAGAGCCATTGACATTAACATTTTGTCTCAAAAAAAAACGAAGCCCAACATTACCAAAGCCGGGCTAACGTGTCAAAAAGAACTTTTCTGATTAGACGATTTTTATATCCTACGTGGACTGCGTAACTGAGGCTTATATCCTCCTTTTATTACTTGTTTGATACTCTAAAGTCTCTAAAAAAAAATATAGAACCTTATTTAGGTTGTGGATATATGAAATGTGATTTTCTTTAGGTGTCTTGTATGTTCTTGGTTTTTCTGTATTTTTTCAGTTCTATTTTAATCGGTTCAGTTTTTTTAATAAAAGATTTATGGAGAAATATATATTCTTTATACTACTCAGTTTTTTTGGAAAAATTCTTGGTTAAAGAAATATCAAGCGAACTGATCCGCGTCCAAATATTCATTTTTTGCTCTGTACAAATCGACCCCCAACAAATTGTGGCTTGTACATATATGTACACACCTGTTTTTTTTATAATCCATGTAATCCGGACACCTGGATTACACTTCCGCAGAAGGCATTTTGGAGGGCCACCTTTTCCACTCTATTTCAATCGATGGCGGCCAGCGGGATTCGAATCCGGATCCGTATTGGGGCCAAACCTCCCTCAAAACCACTGGGCCGTCCTCTTGTACACACCTGTTCTACTATTAAGCTATTTGGACATGACCTACAGATTACAGTCTTCCTTCACATCTCTACTGAAAAGGAAAAAAAAGTAAACGGATATACACAACCCGGGTTTGTATAAAATTATATTTGTGTTTGGTTTAACTAGTTAAAAATATTGGTTAACAAACTGATCAGAACTATAGTTCGTGGATAATTAAAATTTAAAATCTATCAGTCTATAGAGATAAATTTGTATCTTTTAATTTAGGGAGAAATAAATACAATTTTAGTTCGTAGAGGTTTATAGTTTGATAAAGAATTTGTCCATGTTATTTTCATAAATTTTTATTATTTTTGGAGAAGAAATATTTATTGAAAATTAAAATTTAATAAAAAAAACAACAGAGTGGAGGTTTTAGAGAGGTTTGTTGGATTGTTTCTCACAAAAAAATTACCTCCTTCTTCAAATGTTCACTAGACCTTATCTTCTACCTCCACTTTCCTTCCATGACTCCTTCCCCTGCGGCGGCTTCTCCTTCCATGGCTCCTTCCCCTGCGGCGACCGCGGTAAGTTTCGTATTTGGTGTGTTCTAATTTTTCGTTTGCATGAGTAGTGTCTCAAAAACAATGTCAATGAAAATAAGACTGTTAAAATTATGTCATGTAGTATGAAGATAAAAAATAAATATTTTCACAACAAAACTAAGAACAAACCATGCATAACATAAATAACTAATACCATAAAATGAATTTGTCTATGTGAACACACCAAACGATAATATAATAGTGTCTCATCGAAATTCATTTTTGGAAATTTCTACAACTTTTTTTGTACATTAGAAGAAAAAACTTTTTGAAAAACTATATTGTGAAAATTCTTAATAATCAACAATAATCTATAGAAATTAATACAAAATATTTGATAGAAATTAGGAAACATTTGTGAAATCCACTGAACTTTTAAAAATCTGTCAAATTCTAAAATCACTCAACTCTTTCCAAATTCTGATTCCAATAACCCCCCCCCCCCCCCCCCCCCCCCCTTAGTTTAACAAATGCCAAATAAGTGTCAATCCGCAGCAAGTTGTGGTATATATATATGTACGGATTCGACTTGGTACTAAATTGGACGTAACTGGGCATGATTAACCCCGGTCTGTTAGTCGGGGTTCTTAACTCATGATTTGATATTTTTTGTTTGTTTTTTTTACACTTTTCGGCTAAAAGACGGCTCTTATATCTCTTATTTAAAAGACGGTTCTTAGTTTTTCTTAGTTAAAATGTAAAAATAGATAAGAACCATCTCTTAACCGAAGCTTAAGAGACTGAAGTTAATCATGGTCTTATAGATTACATCTTGCTATGACATCTCTAAAGAAGAAAGAAATAGACGGATAAACAACATGAGTTTTGATTAAAGTTAAGTTTATGTTTGGTTAAACTGATAAACAAAACTTTGGTTAACAATAAACCAATTAAAACTATAGTTTGTAGATAAGTAAGTTTCGAACTATGGTATAAATTTGTAACTTTTAAATTAGGCATTTTTAATAATTTTTAATTCAAAGAAATTTAGTAAAAAGTTAAAGCATGAGCAATGGTGTGCTCTCACACAAACTCTCTTGATAAAAATAAATACAATTATCCAGAAATCAAGAGAAAGAATGTAGAAGTGCTCTATGCCAAGAACATGTTCTAACAAATACTCTAGATATATCATCATTTTAATGGTTTATTCTTTAAAAAATAATCAATTAAACATCATTATTTAAGAGCATGCTTAACAGCAAAACATATATACAATTTGATAGTTTTTTTTCTTTTGATCAAAAACTATTTGATACTCCCTCCGTTTTTTTATATAAGTCGTTTTAGAATTATGCACGTAGATTAAGAAATCATTAATTTTTTATATTTTCTAAACAAAAACATAATTAATTATTTACCAAACCACAAATCAACCAATAATAAAATAGAAAGTATATTATCATTGGTCATATAACATTAAGTGTTAATAAATTTTACATAGAAAACCGAAAACGTCATATAATTTGGAACATAAAAATTCCTCTAAAAGGAGTTATATAAAAAAACGGAGGGAGTAGTTTCGTAGGAAAATATATATAACCTGTGATATTTAAAGAATTTGTTCATGTTGTTTTTATTATTTTTAAAAAGATAGATATTTCATTAAAAACAAAATATAAAAACAAAAGAAACAAAAGAGTGGAGGTTTTAGAGAGGTTTGTTGGATTGTTTCTCACAAAAATTTCTCTCCTTCTTCAAATGTTCACGAGACCTTATCTTCTACCTCCACTTTCCTTCCATGGCTCCTTCCCCTGCGGCGGCTTCTCCTTCTCTCTCCTTAAACCAAACCCCACACTTCCATCACCAAACTTCCCTAATCACCTGGCTTAAACCTCCTCCCTCCTCCGGCCTCTTCCGCCGCAAAACCCTTCCAATCTCAGCAGCTTCCTCCTCCTCTTCCACCTCTCTCTCAATCACCGACAAACCCACCTCCCACTTCCACGGAAACCTCATCGACACCTTCGAGAGTCATCACCCCACCACTAAAGGAGCCACCTTTATCGAAGAGCCCCTCGAAAGGAATGAACCTTCCTCAAGGAGGAGGCTCTTCACGCAAGACCCACCATGGATCTACGCGCTCTTCCTCAAGGGTGAAGATGCAAGTGGAGCTTGTAAATGTCAATAGTCTTTCGTGACTAACTAGGCGACGAAGTCACTGATGCTGGATGCATTAGTCGTTACTACATAAGGCATGCAGAGTGGTGGGTTACCATGTGGATGCAAGATATGCTGAGATGGAGAAGGATAAACTGAGGGTTTATGTCTTGACGTAGTCGTTGAAGTAGTTGCTGAGGCAGTGTGTGTCAGAGAGTGAACCAGGAGGTATCCGGAGTGGTAGAGACCATGTGGACGCAAGATGCTGAGCTGGCGTGGGATAAACTTGAGAAGCAAGTTTATACCATGGAGAAAAAGGCAAGAGATAAACTTGGGGAGCAAGTTTATGCGTTGAGGAATAAGTACATTTTAAGAAAAGGAAAGTGTACTTATTGATATGGAAGTTGTCCATATTCATGTTCCTTGGAGACTAGGGTTTCAAGAACGTGGAGATCACTATAAAAAAGCTATGGAGTCGTTTGTATTCCATAAGACACTGCTATTATTATAGAGGAAGGGTGAAAATCCCTTAGGAGTGTTCTTGGGTCGTGCTGAAGCAGATGCTGAAGTACTGACGGGAAAGAGACATGTTTGGGTAGATTAGGAATCTGTCAGTAACGTGTGTTAGGGTGTTAACACTAACGTGTAAAAGCTGATAAGCAAGTCTTGTAATAGATTGTTTAGGTGATTTCTAATAAAGCAATAGTTGGTTGCTTGTATCTATTTTGTCTCTTGATTTATCTTCTGCACTACTATATTGTTGTGTCATCTTGCACTAACAAAGGGTCTGACCAGAACCGTCGACCAGACTCTGAAACTCGAGAAAAAAGACATCGACAAGAGAAAGTTCGATTCTTTGAGGAGACGGCAGGTGAAGGAAGAGACTGAGGCCTGGGAGAGGATGGTCGACGAGTACAGAGAGTTGGAGAAGGAGATGTGCGAGAAGAGTCTCGCTCCCAATCTACCTTACGTGAAACACATGTTCCTGGGTTGGTTCCAGCCGCTGAAAGATGTGATCGAGAGAGAGCAGAGGCTGCAGAAGAACAAGAGCAAGAAGGTTAGAGCGGCTTACGCTCCCCACATTGAGCTTTTGCCTGCTGATAAAATGGCGGTTATTGTGATGCATAAGATGATGGGTTTGGTTATGTCCGGACATGAGGATGGGTGTATCCAAGTTGTTCAAGCTGCTGTTAGTATCGGCATAGCAATAGAGCATGAGGTATGGGGTTAGTAGTTTTAAGTAAGGTGTGTGAAGTAGTTATATATGGTTTCAAAGCGAGAGATTTTAGTTTGGACAAAACTCAACAACATGTAAATTGACGTACTTATGAACCTTTAATATTTTATTATATATATTTAACATTACTGACATTCATAATTGTATGTATATGTGTAAGATGTATTGTTGTGTTTTGGATTGCCTTTTACTTGTTCTGGACAGTAACATTATCAGATGTTGAATAAAGGAGTCTTTTGCTTTGTGTTAGAGATGGACAACATACCTGAAGATAACATACATGAACCCAAAGAACCAAATCTAATCCAAAAAATATATATTAAACACAAACCAAAATTGATAAAAGATCTGAATGGATTTGAAATTTGGTATAAAATAACTAGATTCAAATTTGATTCAAACCAAAACATTCAATATTTGAATATACCTGAATTTATATTTAGTTATTTTTAGATCTAATATCAAAAGGAAGAATGTCCAAAAAAGAATAAGAAATCTGAGTGTCGTGGGACAAAATCAAAACAAAAATAAAAATCAAGATCTTTTACCAGAAAATATCAATGTGTTTGATCGAATATCAATGTATTTGACCAAGAGAAAAGGAATGTCCAAACTCAATCAATGTGGCTAGTGTCTAGACAGTATAAATACAATCTCATTTGTACAACTTTACTCCAAATATCACGAAAACTACTCATATCAAAGCCTTTAGCCTTGTATCTGATTCAGGGTGAAAAGACTATGAAACTCTTCAATGTCTCCTTGATGACCATTATGGCCATCTCGATAGTATCTTTCCAAGTACCGTCGAATACTGAAGCAAGACTGTTAGAGATAGCAGACAATCAAAATCATTTCAAAGTCACATATTTGAATAAATTTTTGTCTACGGTACCAGCTGGACACAGTCTTGATGGACATAAGAAAGGTATTGTAAATGTTCAAGAAAAAATATTGATAAATATTAAGGATTTTGCGCCTACAGATCCAGGCAACAGTCCTGGTATAGGACATCCGAAAATGGATGTACATGCACCACGACACAATGATTACTTCAAAGTAGCAAGGGGATTGAAGAAAAATGATGAATCAACGAAAGATTTTGCGCCAACTGATCCGGGGAACAGTCCTGGTATAGGACGTCCAAGAATGGATGTACATGCACCGCGGCTCGGTGTAATTTCAAAGTAACAAGAAAACTGAAGAAAAATGACTGAGTCAAAAAACTTTTGAGCCAATATTCATTAAAAATAAAATGATGTAATCTTCTTTTTATTAAAATAATATAAATTTAGTGTTGAGATTGGCATGAATTTTCAAATCAAAAAATTTGATATAAAAATATTTAATTTTACAAAAATGTGAAGTTGTTATTTAGGGTTCTATAACTTTATGAGTTAAATATAGTTGTTAGAAATACAACTTTTATACTATTACTTGTAAAACTACAATTATATTTTTTCCACAAATAATATTATTTTAAATAGTATAAATATTTATTTTATTTTTTGATAAATCTAATATAGATACTCAACTATAATAAAATAAATATTGAGAACTTTTTTGAAACACCCATAAGTTGGATACCACTTTTGAACAATACATTCGATCAAACATATCTTAACATTTGGATTTAAGGTTTAATGTTTATTGTTTAGTGTTTAAATACTGAAGGGAAAGGATTGGGTTTACACTTTTATAAATGATTATTGAACATTTACAAATGATTCAAAATAGTTAGTTTAATCTCGCTGACAAAAGAAAAAGAGTTAGTTTAATCTCTTATCACACATTTAGGGTATTCATGAAAATAATTGTTTTTTTTAAATCGACAATGGTATCAAATTTGTGGTAAAATTAAAACTTCCTTTTCTATAGTACTCTTTTTCAATTAAATTATTTATTTATGTTCAGTAATTAACAAAATTGTGAATAATCAATATACAAAGAATTGAGAAACAAAAGCTAAAGATCATTAAAAAAATAAATTAAGGATCTTCCATAAACATGATACAAAGTAAGTAAAAACAAATGCACTAAAAAGTTGCTTAGAAGATTTGTTTCTTTTTTAAAATTATATTCTTAAGTGGCTAAAAAAATACAAAGCTTTATTTGGGTCGTGGAGACTGGAAATATGAAATGTAGTATTTATGTGTGTGTGTGTGTGTTTTTTTTTTTGAGAAATGTTTTTTATGTCATATGCTAGAATTATTCCTTGGACAGTTGGTGCAAAATATTTTTTGATTAATTGTTTTTCTTCAATTTCCTTACTACTTTGAAGTCATCTCTTAGCTGTGGTACATATATATTGGTGATTTTTTTATGTGTTTTGTACATTCTTGTTTTTTATAGTTTTCTTCATTTCTATTTTAACCGGTTCAAAGTTTTTATATAGAATAAAAAATATATATAAACATATATTTTTTATATTACTCAATTTTTTTATTTTGTTAAAACTCTTAGTTTAAGAAATGCCAAATAAGTGTCAATCTGCAGCAAGTTGTGGTATATATATATGTACGGATTCGACTTGCTACTGAATTGGACGTAACTGGGCATGATTAACCCCGGTCTGTTAGTCGGAGTTCTTAACTCATGATTTGATATTTTTTGTTTGTTTTTTTCACACTTTTCGGCTAAAAGACGGCTCTTATATCTCTTATTTAAAAGACGGTTCTTAACTTTTCTTAGTTAAAATGTAAGAAAAGATAATAACCATCTCTTAACCGAAGCTTAAGAGACTGAAGTTAATCATGGTCTTATAGATTACATCTTGCTATGACATCTCTAAAGAAGAAAGAAATAGAAGGATAAACAACATGAGTTTTGATTAAAGTTAAGTTTATGTTTGGTTAAACTGATAAACAAAACTTTGGTTAACAATAAACCAATTAAAACTATAGTTTGTAGATAAGTAAGTTTCGAACTATGGTATAAATTTGTAACTTTTAAATTAGGCATTTTTAATAATTTTTAATTCAAAGAAATTTAGTAAAAAGTTAAAGCATGAGTAATGGTGTGCTCTCACACAAACTCTCTTGATAAAAATAAATACAATTATCCAGAAATCAAGAGAAAGAATGTAGAAGTGCTCTATGCCAAGAACATGTTCTAACAAATACTCTAGATATATCATCAATTAAACATCATTATTTAAGAGCATGCTTAACAGCAAAACATATAATACTATTTGATAGTTTTTTTCTTTTGATCAAAAACTATTTGATAGTTTCGTAGGAAAATATATATAACCTGTGATATTTAAAGAATTTGTTCATGTTGTTTTTATTATTTTTAAAAAGAGAGATATTTCATTAAAAAACAAAATATAAAAACAAAAGAAACAAAAGAGTGGAGGTTTTAGAGAGGTTTGTTGGATTGTTTCTCACAAAAATTTCTCTCCTTCTTCAAATGTTCACTAGACCTTATCTTCTACCTCCACTTTCCTTCCATGGCTCCTTCCTCTGCGGCGGCTTCTCCTTCTCTCTCCTTAAACCAAACCCCTCACTTCCATCACCAAACTCCCCCAATCACCTGGCTTAAACCTCCTCCCTCCTCCGCCCTCTTCCGCCGCAAAACCCTTCCAATCTCAGCAGCTTCCTCCTCCTCTTCCACCTCTCTCTCAATCACCGACAAACCCACCTCCCACTTCCACGGAAACCTCATCGACACCTTCGAGAGTCACCACCCCACCACTAAAGGAGCCACCTTTATCGAAGAGCCCCTCGAAAGGAACGAACTTTCCGCAAGGAGGAGGCTCTTCACGCAAGACCCACCATGGATCTCCGCGCTCTTCCTCAAGGGTCTGACCAGAACCGTCGACCAGACTCTGAAACTCGAGAAAAAAGACATCGACAAGAGAAAGTTCGATTCTTTGAGGAGGCGGCAAGTGAAGGAAGAGACCGAGGCCTGGGAGAGGATGGTCGACGAGTACAGAGAGCTGGAGAAGGAGATGTGCGAGAAGAGTCTCGCTCCCAATCTACCTTACGTGAAACACATGTTCCTGGGTTGGTTTCAGCCGTTGAGAGATGTGATCGAGAGGGAGCAGAGGCTGCAGAAGAGCAAGAGCAAGAAGGTCAGAGCGGCTTACGCTCCCCACATTGAGCTTTTGCCTGCTGATAAGATGGCTGTTATTGTGATGCATAAGATGATGGGTTTGGTTATGTCTGGACATGAGGATGGGTGTATCCAAGTTGTTCAAGCTGCTGTTAGTATCGGCATAGCAATAGAGCATGAGGTATGGGGTTAGTAGTTTTAAGTAAGGTGTGTGAAGTAGTTATATATGGTTTGATTTTGTAGGTGGGGATTCATAACTTCTTGAAGAGGACTCGGAAGAACAATGCAGGGGACTCACAAGAGGAGGTGAAGGATAAGCAGTTGCTTAGGAAACGTGTCAATAGTTTGATTCGTAGGAAGAGGATTATTGATGCATTAAAAGTGGTGAAAAGTGAAGGTATCAAACCTTGGGGGAGAGCTACACAAGCTAAGGTCTGTGGCGTTTTGAGTGGAATTGATAATATTTTGCAAAATGTCATCTTCATTGGTGGACTCGTGTTGATTTTCAGCTTGGAAGCCGTCTGCTGGAACTATTAATGGAAACAGCTTATGTGCAACCTCCATTGACCCAGTCAGGAGACACTATACCCGAGGTTCGGCCTGCGTTCAGACACAAGTTTAAGACTGTGACCAAGTATCCAGGGTAATGTTCATCATCGTACTAGTGTGATGCTTACCTGTCGCTTCTCCTGTTTTGTTTCTTTTTACTTAATTGTTTTGTGTTTGTAGGTCAAAGATGGTGAGGAGATACGGAGTTATTGAATGTGACTCGCTCCTGCTTGCAGGGCTGGATAAATCTGTGAGTTAAGATGTTTCTTTTCTGATTTAAAGATGTGACATTCTTGAGCTATTAGATGATCTTCCATTGTTATTGTCTCATGCAGGCTAAGCATATGTTAATTCCCTATGTTCCGATGTTAGTACCACCAAAGAGATGGAAAGGGTATGCTTTGATTCCTTCTTCTTTGGGTCTAGATTTTATACCCTTACTTATGAATCATTGCCTGTTATTGAGAACCTCATTCTCCCACGTTATCTATCGCCATGTGTTCTCATTCTTACATTTACATTTTTCTTCAGATATGACAAGGGTGGTTACTTATTTTTACCTTCCTATATCATGCGTACTCATGGATCCAAGAAACAGCAAGATGCGCTTAAAGATATTAGTTCCAAGACTGCTCATAGAGTATTTGAGGTACGTTGGTGTCTCTGCTCTTATATTTTTGTTTTGCTTCTGTCTGGTAATGTTTTACATTAATGTTTCGAAATGTAACTTGATCAGGCGTTGGATACACTTGGGAACACCAAGTGGAGGGTCAATAGGAAAATACTTGATGTGGTGGAAAGGCTATGGGCTGATGGAGGCAACATTGCAGGATTAGTTAATCGAGAAGACGTAAGTAACTAGACTTCTTATAGGATCTGTAATTTTAACTTTCAGGGTTTCATTACAAGAGTCAAATCATCTACGAGTTATAGGTTTTAATGGTATGTAATGTGTCTGTATTCTCTTTCTTGTTTGGTCGCTTAGGTTCCCATACCAGAGAAACCTTTGTCCGAGGATCCAGAAGAAATCCAAACGTGGAAATGGAGTGTTAGAAAGGCGAAAAAGATTAACAGAGAGAGGCATTCTCTAAGATGTGATGTTGAGCTCAAGCTTTCTGTAAGATAACCCTCATGCTAGCTATCAACATTTTGTTCCTTCTTGACTTGCTTACTGAAGATAATAAGTTTCAGGTGGCTAGAAAAATGAAAGACGAGGAAGGATTCTACTACCCTCACAATCTTGACTTCAGGGGTCGTGCATACCCGATGCATCCTCATCTGAATCATCTGAGCTCTGATCTTTGCCGTGGAACCCTGGAGTTTGCTGAAGGACGTCCACTTGGAAAGTCAGGCTTGTATTGGCTCAAAATACATTTAGCGAACCTCTACGCAGGTGGTGTCGAAAAGCTTTCTCACGATGGGCGTCTTGCTTTTGTGGAAAACCATTTGGATGATATAATAGATTCTGCTGAAAATGCTGTTCATGGGAAAAGATGGTGGTTGAAGGCTGAGGATCCTTTTCAGTGTTTGGCTGCATGTGTTATTCTGGCACAAGCCTTGAAAAGCCCTTCACCTCATTCTGTAATCTCCAACTTGCCTATTCATCAGGTAAGCACCATAAAATTTAACTTAGGCTCTAGTCTTTTCTTTTTTGTTACTAGACACTTGGTTTCTGTATCCGGTTGAATAAATTTTCAATTGGGTTTCACTCTTTGCATTGAACTGTAAAACAACTCTATTAACGTTTTCTGTTCATTCGTTAGCTTTGAATCAACTCTTCATTTGTAATGTGCAGGATGGGTCTTGCAATGGTCTACAGCATTATGCAGCTTTAGGAAGAGATAGTGTAGGTTCTCTTGTGAACATTTATGATCTGCCTTTTTCTCTTGTTTGGTGTCATATTTAGTCTCATATAGTTTTCTTCTTGTAAACTGGTATTTCTCAGTTTGAAGCTGCAGCAGTTAATCTAGTTGCTGGTGATAAACCAGCTGATGTCTATTCTGAAATTTCATTGAGGTATCTTATTAGCAATTAATTTGTTAGAATCATGTCATGCGTTGCTTCTAATGGTACCCTTTCCTCTTTGTTGTTCTCTCTTTTCTTCTTCGCTTGTGGTGAGCTAGGGTCCATGAAATAATGAAGAAGGACAGCAGTAAGGATCCTGAGTCAAACCCAACCGCCGCATTGGCAAAGATCCTAATCAATCAAGTGAGTATCATTGGCTTTTTATACTGCCACGGCTCACGGCTGATGAAACTAAGTATTATTCTTCTGATTTCAGGTGGACAGGAAGCTGGTAAAGCAGACGGTAATGACGTCAGTATATGGTGTTACCTATGTTGGAGCGCGTGAACAGATAAAAAGAAGATTAGAAGAGAAAGGTGTTATCACTGACGAGAGAATGTTATTCGCTGCTGCTTGCTATTCTGCAAAAGTAAGAAAGAGTAACATCATTCACGCGAATAATTTTTTTTTTCCTAGTTGTATGTTTGTTTTATGCTATGAACATCTATCCTCAGGTGACACTAGCAGCCCTTGGAGAGATATTTGAAGCGGCACGTGCCATTATGAGTTGGCTTGGTGATTGTGCTAAGGTAGTACAGTCTTGTAACTTGCTATTAACTCTGAAATTTACGTTGGTGGATGGGAGGCTTAATAGATATTTTGTTTTTCTCTTGTCAATGTTACAGATAATAGCTTCAGATAATCATCCAGTACGATGGACCACGCCTCTTGGACTTCCTGTTGTGCAACCTTATTGCAGAAGTGAAAGACATCTGGTAAGTGTTATCCATTATGAATCCTTCAAGTAGGCTACGCATCATCCCATTTGAAGAACCAATAACTTTGACTATGGCTTTGCAGATAAGAACATCTCTTCAGGTTTTGGCTCTGCAGCGAGAGGGTAACACGGTAAAGCCTACTTGTTCTCTTTTTTTATGAGCACTGAGCAAGATTCCACTTGTTGTATGATCTTTGGAGACTTGAAAAGATTTTTTTTTAATTGTCAGGTGGATGTTAGGAAACAAAGAACAGCGTTTCCTCCAAACTTTGTGCACTCGCTGGACGGCACTCACATGATGATGACTGCTGTTGCATGTCGAGAGGCTGGCCTAAACTTTGCAGGTTAGTCCCTGTTATTTCAACTAAATTGCTTGCTAAAAGAAAAAGAAAAACAGAACTGGAATCTCTTCTTATTCAATGGTTGGTTTTGTGCAGGTGTGCATGACTCCTACTGGACGCATGCATGTGATGTTGACACAATGAACAGAATACTTAGAGAAAAATTCGTTGAGCTTTACAGCTCACCAATCCTTGAAGATGTAAGTTTTCGATAACTCTCTCTCTGGTTAGATAGAAGCTTAGACTTTACTTTATTCACTTGATTGAACAAATGATTATGGATTCATCTATATATTATCAATAAACAGAGATTTCTTTATAGAATATCAACACTAGTGATGATGCTCTAGTTAGATTACTTCCTTTCTACAATTGGATTAAGGATTTGGTTGAAGTCATTTTTGGGTAAATTACAGCCTCATCTGTTTTGTTGACATTGTTTTGTATTCTTACTCCAGTTACTGCAAAGTTTCCAAGAGTCATACCCGACTCTTGTGTTTCCTCCAGTACCAAAGAGAGGGGACTTCGATTTAAAGGAAGTACTCAAATCACAATACTTTTTCAACTGAGTCCTGCACGTCTGGAAAAGGATCAAGTTTTTGGCTCAGGGATCTTTCTTGGTGGCCTGTAAATAAACATCCATCACCTCAGAGGACGACATGGAAAGAACCAGAATCAGCACAAAAAGGCTCTTGTTTAAGAGGCTTTTAAGACAAATTTAGGGGCAAATCATTGAAGAAGTTTCTAGCTCTCAGCAGGTAGGTCATAGGCAGTATTAAATAATGGATGCAAAGTCATTGCCTTCAAGCATGTTATTTGGGAATGAGAATAGGTTTAGTTTATGTTGTATGTCATTGGTACTGTTGTACAGGAGAGACTTCATATAGAAACAAGAACTCAAAAAAAAAAAAAAAAAATCAGAAGGGCACCTAGTTTCGTAGTAAACTCTGTGTGATTTTGTAGCCAACTTTTTTGTCAAAAGATGAGACTTCTTTCTGGGAATGATAAGCTAATGAATCCGTTGTGTAGTTTTCACAAGCTAAAACAGAAGGGGCACCTAGTTTTGTAGTAACATCTCCCCTTAGAAATCGCTTGACCGGTTATGCATAATCTTACAGGAGTGGAACCGGTTATAAAAACTCTTAGTGAAAATTAGAAATTGATCAGCAAATGTTCCATTGATTGTTACTCTAGTCTAGTGCACAACTTACTAACATACTTGTTTCACAAGAAAAATGCGTATAAGAAGCTAGTGGTCAAAAATATATATTTTTCCTTTTTATAAATATATTATCATCATGATATGCAAAAAGGAAATATCACTCGGAACATAGATTTTCCTATTTAATTTGTTTTCGGTCGTTACAGATGTTACCTTTTTTTTGTATTAGCTCTTTACTTTCCATAATTAGGCTCGAAGGTGAATAATTGAGACCTTATAAATAAACCTCTAACCCTCTCATTGCTTCTCACAAATCACTCGTTCATAGTTGCAGAAAATTACAACAACATATCGAAGATTTTATCTTTCTTTATCATCACATCTCTCTTCAAGATATGTCGATTGTGTTAAGACACCGGTTCCTTGTCATAGACCTTTTTGTCGTTCCGTTTCACACAAGACATGGAATCGCTTTTCACTACATCGCTCGTAACTCTGCTTTACATATTCATCAAAAGGTTCCAATCGCCGCTTTGAAACGCTCACCAAAAGCTCCTCTTAAACCTTCAAAACACTTGCAAACTAAACCGGATCCGGTTCAAGCTCTGAGCACGATCGACACTGTGCTGCCGCTGAATCAAGAACAAGAACTGCTTGATGGTTCGATCACAGTGGGTGCTGCTGCTCCATCGCAAACTAAACCTGATGAGAAGCCGTTTAAAGCTCAGAGCACGATCAAGGCTGTGCGGTCGCAGAAACCAGTGAAAGAACGGTTTGCTAGTTCGGTCACAACGTGTGCTGCTCCATCGCCTAGACACGTGCCGGTTCCAATGTTCTGTCTTAGAGAGAAGATTAATTAAAGGAGTTCAAGCTGTTTATATTTGTTATCTTTGTTACAGTGGAAAATCTTTCTTTTACATTAGTGAAGTCATGAGTACTCTCAGTAGCTACTACTATAAATGCAAATTCTAAAAGATCCACAAATCATAAACAGTATTTTTTTTCTTTATCAACTCTTTGTATTGTTTTTTATTTACGTCAGTGGTTACAATATGAGTTCATGCAAACGTTCTACATATAAACTAAATTACTGAATTATCAGTTTGTCATCGTCTCTTCTCTCCTCTTTTGGGGATAATATTGGAAGTCTTTTGAAAAAAAGGTATTGGTAATTAACTAATTTTGGTTATTTATAATACTTTCTGAGTATAAAATTGATTTACTTCTTTAAAAGTAATTGATTGAATTCTTATTTATCATATATAAAGAATCTGTACATTATATCCAGTCGAGATATATACAACACATAATTAATTCAATACTACTATCTTACAAGAATCTCTCAACACGATTATTTTATGAGAAATTATTTGAAATACCACAAATTAGATACTATTTTAAAAATATTTTAATAAAAAATACTATAATATTTGGGTTCATGGCTTAATGATTACTTTTTAAGGTTTAGTATTAATGGTACTTCTCTCTGGAATGGAAAAAAATCTAATTGTTTTTATTTATGGTGTAATTGGATTACAATATTTTGGAATGGAATGATGTAGAATGGTGGATTCCATTGATTCCAAATTTTTTTTTACCATTTGATATAAATGGAATGGAATGGTCATTCCACCAATTCTAAAAATATTTTGATAAAATACAAAAAAAAGTATTCCATGACAAAATTGTTCATGAATGAATGGAATGTATTTCATTCTACTTTTTTGTTGTATGCCATTCCTATCTTTCCATATATTTTAGTTCCATTAATTTCAAATCAATTTATCAGTTACCGCCTTAGTTGCCTTTTCAAATAAACTACTAAGTTAAGTTAATTACATTTTCTTTCATTCACTGCATTTTTTGCATCATTTTATAATAGATTAAGAAACATTTTAAATACACAAAAAGTAAACCTATCGATTTAACGGTTGACTTTTCATGTATTTGAAAAGATTTGGTAACAAAAATTAAAGATTAAAGAAGACAATTTTATGTTACAAAAAAAAAAGTAGACAATTTTAAAAAGTTGGATATTAAAATAGCTTAAATGAATGTTGAATATTATTATTATTTTTTTGTAAGTTAAGGGTTTTTTGGCCGTTTTCTCATATTTAAATCTGTAATCATATTAAAATAACTCACTGATGATCACAATTTTCAGAATTCACTTCACTGTTGATGAAGTCTCCATTCGTTTGATATCTTTACATTTAAATGTCTTGATCGTACATCATAAGCCCGGTATGCTTCTATTGCTTTCTGGCGATCATATATAATGCGTAAAGGTAAGTTCATTATCCTAAACGATCGTAATCATCTGCGGCGGTCTATAACCAGTGAGTGACAACAACCATAGGCTTGTGGCTTGGAACACGAACAACTTGTGTCGTAGACAGACAAGAAAACGAAGAGTAAGAAGACACAAATGCCAAACTCATTGACCAAATAATCACAAAACAAAAGTATTTTTTTAATCACAACTTAGATTACAAAATGAGAAATACAGGTAAGAAAAAGGAGCATCCCAAGGCTTTGTTTTAAGTCGCCTTTCGGTTGACTTTCAGGTAAGGAAGAGCTCCGATGACGTTGTCATAGTCGCTCCTGCTAACTTCGTGCTGCATTACGCAAGACAATAACAAAAATTCGGACAATGTAAGAAGCTAAAAGGGAAAAGAAGAGAGCAGCTAAGTTGCTAATGAACAAAGCCAAAACAAATACACTTGGACTTCATGTCATATCATGAATACGAGGGCATGAAAAAGATTTCACTTTTTTTTTTCCTGATGGAATGTAGTGGATTCTCAATGTCATGATTTTCATATTCCACCACTAGCTTTAATCCCCAGTTTATGAGATTCAGAAAGAGGTGCAAAGAGCTGCTAAATACGTAATGAAGTCCAAAAACTATGAACGAACCCACACATTTACTATGAAGATATTAGCAGCTAAGTATCCTGGAGTAGATAAAACTAGCTTGAGTTTTTGTGTCTGTCTTATTATCCAATCATAATAAGTCTTTTGCTAAGATCTCCTTCTTTTCCTAGTGCTAAAAAGCCACTCAACAAAAGAATGCATTGCACCCACAAACAATATTACCCATTCAAGACATGTAGTAGTATCAACCATGTTTGCAAACAGAGAGAAAAAAATAGAAGCAATAAGAGTCACTAACCATTTTGGAAAGACGCAGCTTCCTCTTGTTGTTCTTCTTAGCTAACAAATGCTGCTTTCCCGATCTCCTCCTCACTATCTTCCCCCTCCCCGTTACTCTAAACCGTTTCGCTGACGCCTGTCAACAACAAAGACCCAAGAAAGAGATAGCAATCAAAATCCAAACTTTCGAACTCAACAATTCTCAGAAACGCAGAGAGAAGAAGAGGAGAGGGAAAAGGAAGAAAGGAAGGAAGGACCTTGTGGGTCTTCATCTTATATCCCTTATGAGCGAAGACAGTAAGAGACCGAAGCCTTTGGGGATTCTGAGAAACGACTGTGGATATCTTCTGAGGAAGAACCGCACGAAGCCCAGATATGCTGTGAGTCGAGGCGAGGCTCGAGGAGCTGAGTCGAGCGAATTGAACGGACCCGTGAGTGGGAATCTTTGGGGGAGAAGAGCGTAGAGGAGAGAATCTGAGGATCACGGAAGCCATGGAGAGAGATGCCATGAAGATAAGCTTATTGCCTTTTGCCCAGAGAAGAGAGTGAAGCGAAAGGATATGAATTACGGTTTTCTCCGGTTTATACGGTTCAGAGGGTGCAATTGATGGTAAACCGGAATCAGCACATTTAAAAATGGTTTTAACTTTAATCTTCAAGGCTAAAAGGTCTCGAGACAATTTTTGATTCGTTTGTTGATTAATGTTTCTGGTCGAAGACACTCTTAAGACAAATCTCTAATTTAGTCTCACAAGTCATGAACCTGTTATTTATCCTTTTTGTGATATATATATATATATATATATATATATATATATATATATATATATACGTTTATCTACAATATACATCTCACTGTTTTTTGGATCCCTTCACTATGTGTGATGATGAAGGGGTTTCCAAAGATATATCCGACTATGGTTCGTAACGTACACCAGGTTATTGAGCTTTCGAGTCAAAATTCACCGGCTGTTACGACTTTTTGGTAGGTGAGAGCTGATGGTGGTGACATTCCTAACATGATCCAGTGAGGCTTACATTGACACACCTTGTTGGATGCTTGCGGGTCTGCCTCTTCTTGCTGATATCAATACTCAAGAATGTCTTAAATCATCTGCCAAAAGGGACTGTATCTTGGCTTATATAAACAGTGGTCTAGCACCCTGGATATAAATCAAAAAAATAATCAGAACTTTTTCTTTTGGGGGTATTTTTGATGCGTTTCATGAATGCTTATTTGAAACTATATATGAATGGTTTTGGGATTTAGTCTTGTTATTCAATTTTTTATTTAATGGACTCTCTTGTAGAGACAATATCTTCCAGATATCACATAGAATCCTCTGTTATGTCTCCTTCATAATCTCCAGTTCCTACTGTTTCATTGTGATTTAGAATTTGCCTATATGGCATCCAATGCCTATATTTTCTTTTTAGAATTAATAAAGGGTATTTTTCAAATATGACTCAAAACAAAAGTCAAACACAAAACTAACCCATAATTTTTTTTAGAACTTTCATTTGTCATATTCACTCTAGAAATTCGGATTATTTACGAAAATATCATTAATTTTTTCCCCTAAAATGAATGTTTTACTCTATCATCATCATCTTCATCAAGTATTTACAATATTATCATTGCCATCAATACAACAATCCACCATGAACAACCAATTTGAAGGTTTTAATGCACCAAAGTTTCGATTTTTACTCTTCATATCTCATTAATTATACACACAAACTACTCCTCCTTCACTTTCTCTTTATATTCATAAAAAAAAAACTAAAAATTTTGATTCTAAACTTTGTAAGGTTCAAACTCATGATTCTTGGTCATTAACAAGTGGGTCTTTTTGTGGTGAAGTTCTGTGTGATAAAAGAAGCTAATCAAGTTACTCACTAGTTGAAAGATTTACACGAAGTTTTCTGGTCAATACAGAGATTAGTTTTGCAATTGATTTTATGTGTGTTTTTAGAGGCGACTTCTCTGAAAGTCTTCCAATTTTTCAACAAAAAAGTCTCAAAAAAATTTCGATTCAGAAGACTTTCATGGAAGTCTTCTACCTCTAAATATACTATTCGCACAGAAGACTTTTTAGAAGTCTTTCTAAACCCTAAATTTATACCCTAAACTTAAATAACTAACTAAATAGAAAAAAAAATGTTTCACTAAACTTAAAATAAACTTTAAAAGTGTTTAATATACACGAAACTACACACATATAGGTCAAATTTAATTTTCCAAAAAACAATTTTAGCTTCCAAAATCTAACCCTAAAAATACAAACAATACTCTAACTAGGGATGTCAATTGGGCACATTGTCCATGGGCGGTCCATGTCCAAATTGATATGGACTAATATGGTCAAGCCCAAATCTGCCCGAAATATTTTTTGTCCAAATGGACTATGTCCAGATACGCCCAAAGTCCAATGGACAAAACCAGATGGATATGGGCCGCCCAAATACGCCCATAATTTTAAAAATATCTAGGGTTAATATTTGGGGAAAAAAAATCTGAAATCACAAATTTACAATCTGTCTCTCGAGTCTTGACTT
The DNA here is from genome assembly GCF_020379485.1 of Brassica napus. Lineage (NCBI taxonomy): Eukaryota > Viridiplantae > Streptophyta > Magnoliopsida > Brassicales > Brassicaceae > Brassica > Brassica napus. The sequence continues at coordinate 13,482,394 of NC_063437.1, read as the reverse complement.
GCCTCTCCGCCTCGTCTCTCCATCTCTCGAGAAGTGTCTCTCCGCCTCGTCTTTTCATCTCTCGAGCTGTGTCTCTCCATCTCGACTCTCCTCTCCAACTCTCACTTTGTCTTCGAATCGCTTCAGATCGCTTCATCGCGACTCTCTTCTCTTTGCGATTTGATTGCTTGTGTCTCTCCATCTCGACTCTCCTCTCCGTCTCTCACTTTGTCTTCGATTCGCTTCAGATCGCTTCATCTCGACTCTCTTCTCTTTGCGATTTGATTGTTTTTAGGTTGATGGGTTTGCGAGGAGGAGAAGAAGAAAGTTTAAGACTTTAATTATCTTTTGTGAAACATGAAATTTAAATTTAAGTATCTTTTGTAAAACATGAAATTTAAGTAAGTTTAAGATGTTATATATATATGACATTTCTAATCTGTACATTTTTAAGTTTGAAAATTAGACATTTTACATTAAACGGACATCTGGATTCCATGGACAGTCCATCTGGTCATGGTCCTATTTGAACATGGTCCTATTTGGACATGGTGCTATTTGGGCTCGACCAAAAATGCCCATAAAAAAATAAGCCCATCTGAACACGTCCAAATCCACCCAGTCCGTCCAATTGACATCCCTAACTCTAACATATGTTACCAAACCCAAAACCAAAGAATACAATGACTCACTATATTCACTCATTTGTGTTGAAAACTTTTCAAATTTGTGATATCTTAATTTATTTAATTTACAAATGTTTATAATTACATGATTTCAATTTTTTCTCCATCAATTTTTTTTTTAAATATAAATTATTTTTAAAATCTACAATATGAGAATACTTTTTGGAAGTCTTCTAGCAGAAGACTTTTAGAAGACTTTTAGAGATATATTCGTAAAAATATATTCTGCTTTTTTTTTGTTTATATGAACTACTTGTAATTTCACTAAACTTTTGGGTTAGTTTTACATTTAATTCAAGTTGGGATATATCTTTGTGTTTAAAACCAAGTTTTGGGTCATATTTGGCAATTTACCGATTAACAAAAGGACGGTTTGTTTTCTCCTCATACTGAAACATGAATCTCTTGTTCTATTTTTGTCTACTTGCATTAAGAAACTTATTTCTACACTTATTTTTAAAAGTATTATCCTGACCAATGTTTAAAGGATTTTTTTAGAATACAAAAGAATTTGGCAAGTTGGATTCTGGATCTTAAATTCCATAGTGTTCTCCTGGACAAGTATTTGCTAATTCTAGATTTGATTTATAAAAATCAACAGCAAAGGGGGAACTCAGTTTCACCATTATAGGAAAATTCTAAAAAATGATGCTCGAATCCTATTGGATTCATTTCAGTTAAGACATTATGAAACTTGATAACTGAGTCATGATAATTTGATCATCTACTATAACCACTTCCAAGATAATAGTACTGTCTTACAAAATTGAAGTCATATAGTCTTAGAAAGAAAGTGACCGACATTTTAAAAATCCCCAGGAGCTTCTATGTTTTACTATGATCCATTTAGGTCTTTATAATTAATCAACATTCGATCATGTCCATTTTCGTTATTTCTTAGTTGAACTAATAACATTTTAAGGAAAAAAAAATTGAACGAAGTAGTATGTAAAAGGATATCGTATGAACTAATTTTGGATGATATGATGAATGGAACAAATTAGATCCAACGGCTTAATAAAAAAGGAGTGGAAACATTGGACAAGCATGGCATATGCAATAACTAAATGGTGGTCACAGTATAATCATGCTAAGCACATGAATGCTCATTATTTGGTCTTTGCTTATATACTTAACAACACACCAGACGCCAAAAGAACGAAGGGTAATCTAACTTAGCTCACTTTCGTCAATTTAAAATTGAATTGGTTACAGTCGTAGTTTATCTTATATAAAAATTTCATAACAATCATTATATACATTGCTTTTTTTTTTAGTATATAGCTTCATTATTACTCTAATCCAAAATCCATGAATGTGGTTAGGTAAGCTTGTGGTTTAGTGTTACACTATTTTGTTCTAATGTTCTTTTGACTCAAACTTCCATTTTTACACTTGTATACATTCAATTATTTTTCTTTCACTATTTACCCATGTTTAGAATACCCATATATTGGTGTGACAACAATACTCAATAAGGGTCTACATATAACAAAACACTTCTTATTTAACTTTTAAGTACTGTATCAGTGATAGAGTACTAACCAAAAGAACTAGTGAAATGAACTTTGTGACTTTGGCCCATATTGAAATTAGCAATGAAAAGGAAAACAAAGAAGAGAAAATGAATTAGGTAAAACCTTAAACAAGAGGAGTTCATTTCTTTCCACTTAAGAAAAGTAACAAGGAAGGAAAGAAAACCTTTTGCAAACAAAAAATGGTGGAACCTTTTTAAAAATTATACATGAACTCTTTTTTTATTTTTTTTCTTCAACGATTAGAAAATTTAATCGTAAACACAACTATGTCTTATAACATATTAGTACTAATTCCTATAAACAACTTTCCAGGCTATTAAGTATATCGATATATAATGAACTTGTGATATAGATTTTGTGAAACAAAACTTGTGATACAAGAAGCTTGTCTCTTGAGTTCTTTTGAAAAAAAGAATCTTTTGTTGAATTCCTTTGATACATGATTATATTATGAAAGTATTATATATGCTATATATTTTAGGTACGCAAATATATAAGATTCCACATAGTTTAGAATACTTACATTTTTGTTAAATCTTATATAGTTAAAAATGTAAATAGTAAAACTATCCATTATCTCTTTTTTTTTTCATACGACACACCAGACGTTACAGTAAAAGAGTGGAGTTTTTTTTGTTTGCTTAAATTTGGAAAAAGGAACGAAGTTTAGCTTCAGAAGTTATATTGCAAAAATAATAAGAATCACACTATCATCATCATACGATGTTTTGTGGGGACAACAATGATTTAAATAAAATAAGAAATAAACATTTTTCCCTTTGGGTTACCATAATAATAAGCATATAGTTGAAATTTGAAAAGTGGAAAATTCAAATTCGTTTTTTCTCCTCTGTTCTCTTGTGAAAGTTTCAAATTCAAAAACATTTTCTTAGAGAAAGAAACCTCCCCCCGAATTGTTTCTCTTCGGTTGCTACTCCGACGAGATTTCTCCATTTCCGGTGAGGATTCTTACACTCTCCAGCCTGGTTTTACGCCAAACTACGTGCGGATCGTTGCTTATGATCTGGCCGACAGTCACAGAAGAATTTTCTCGGGCTTGATCACTTAAGCTTGGATCGTTGCTTTTGATCTCGGAGGATCATTTCTCTCGATTTCCAGGTTAGATTCTAAGAGTTTCCCACTTCGAATCCCTATAAGTGTGTTAATTTCTGTTTTTTATTCAAAGTTAGAAACCCTAATTTGGTTTTAAAATTAAAAACGGTCGATTATTGTTTCCTTTTCTGGCGTTAAATGAAGGAAGAACAACTTTAAGATTTGCAGAGAAAAGTTTTCGGTAAATTAAATAATGAATTCTAAATAGTTTCGATCGATAAAACTTGTCTGCTTCATGAGAGACACAACACAAAGCCATGTTAATAAAAAAAAACACTACTATTATACATTTTCTTTTTGGATTCTTCTCATTTCACTATAAACCAAGAAAAAAAAATAAGAAGAAAAACTTCAATTTTTCTCGGGAGAATCAAGGTTGATGGCTCGAAATATCAGTATTTCACATGGTCAAAACATTAACTTATATTTTAGTTACCGAGTGCGTTTTTGCTATAATAATAATCTGCATTGTTGTCACTGTTTAACTTAAGAGTGGACACTGATTCTTCTAAACACGTGGTCCTCTTTGTCTCTTCCCTTAAGCAAAACACTTCTGAATCTGATTATTAGTATAATTATCAGACTGCTTCTATAATGAATTATTAAAAATCTTAGTTCAAGGAAACTTCTTTTTGTGAACTTTGAGATGGTTTTTGATTTTCATGCAAAGAGGAACAAGAAGAAAGGTGGGTCTGTGACTAAAAACAGAAATCTCCATTAATTTGTCCAGCCCATCTCTGATCAGACCATGGCACACCCGTGACAATGACACTGATATATAAACCTAGTTTTAAAGTAAACGTCTTTTGATCTAAATCAAGAATATCTCTGTTTATGTGAAAGTGCTATTAAACCACTACTAGTAGTAGTACTAGCTAGACCTGCCTTTCTCTCTCTCTCACTGCTTTCTTGTTTGACAGTTTGGTTTTATAGTCCTAGGCACAGCTTTTCTTATCTTTTCTTTTCAACTCATAGCTCTCAAGCTGTTCTTGTTGTCTGTCCCTTTTAACTTTTCTTAGGATAGGGGACCCCTATCCTACTATAGAACCTCACTTTATTGTGTTATGAAGCAAGTCAGCTTGTCGCACGGACCAAAGATTGTCTTTTTCAATCTCCATGTCTTGATCTCTTTGGATTTTTACTTCTGCTTTGGCTTGATCTTGATGTAGAAAACCATCTTAAAAACACCCACAGATCTTACATTTTTTTATTATATTTTTAACTTGGATTGCTTTAAAGAGATTCTTGATTCTTGATCCTGAGTCTCGGTTGTAAATATGTAATCTTTTCTTTTCCTTTCTTTATCACCTGGTTGTCTAAATATTCTCTGTGCTTTTCTCCTTCTTGCCCATCTGTAAGGTATCTCACTTTTCTCCTGTCTTATTGCAGAATAAAAGGGGAGGCATTAGCTGCTGAATCAAATCAATGCAAGCTTGTACTTGTTATAGCTTGAATGGAAGTTTTATATGGTTCTAAGAGAGCAGCAATGGCCAAGAAGCTACAGCAACCTGTCACCGATACTACAAGACCGCCTCTTGTTCCAGCGGAGAAGAACAATGCAGTCTCTGCCACGCGCCGGTCTAAAACAATGGAGGTCAGTTCAAGATACAGATCACCTACTCCCACTAAAACTCGAAGATGTCCTTCACCTAATGTCACTAGGACTGTGTCATCAACCTCTCAGCCATTATCGAAAAGAGCTGTTTCAGCAGAAAGGAAACGCTCTTCAACGCCAACTACTCCCACAAACCCGTCCACACCGGTTAGTGATGTATCTATAGATTTACCTGTTTCTTCTAAGAAACTATCTACCGGTCGTGTACCTGAAGGGTTATGGCCTTCTACTATGAGGAGCCTCAGCGTTTCGTTTCAGTCTGATTCAGTCTCAGTTCCTGTTGTTAAGAAGGAGAAACCGTTTGTTACTTCTTCTATTGACCGCACATTGAGACCGTCTTCAACGTCTGTCTCAAGGAAACATACGCCTGAGAGGAAGAGAAGTCCACTAAAGGGTAAAAATGTGTCTGTAACTCAATCAGAGAATGGTCCTCATAGTAGGTTAATAGAACAGCATCGGTGGCCTAGTAGAATGTCTATGAACAGAAGCTTGGATCTTGGTGATAAAGTGGTTAGGACAACGTCTCTGTCTTTGTCCAACAAAAGCTCTAAACCTTTGCAGAAAACTTCCACCGACACGGCGAGGCTGTTGTCATGTTATGAAAATAGTGGACTAGTAATGTCTCCAACAAATTCAGAAGATAGTAATAGTTCATTAGATAGAGCAACTTCAGCTAGACTGCACCCATTGTCTGCTCCTGGATCACGCGCTGCTTCTCCAAGCAGATCCTCATTTTCATCATCATCATCATCCTCCTCCTCTCATTCTCGAGGGATGAGTCCTTTGAGAAGCGCGAATCTCTCTTGTTTGAGAGCGTCTACGCCGCCACCAAGAGGTGTAAGTCCTTCCCGGTTAAGACAAACCAACGCGTCTACAAGCAGCCCAACCTCGGTTCTCAGTTTCATGGCTGATGTTAAGAAAGGAAAAAAGGCAAGTTACATTGAAGATGTTCATCAACTGCGCTTGCTATATAATAGATATTCACAATGGCGGTTTGCAAATGCTCGAGCTGAGGGAGTCAGATATATTCAAAGGTTAATCGCAGAGGTAAATTACTTAGTAAGACGTTTCTTGTTATTGTGACATAGTGTGAAGTGTATATTTTTTTAACAATCTTGAGGTTACAGGAGACTCTATACAATGTCTGGCATGCAACATCAGAACTAAGATATCATGTGACAAGTCAAAGAATCTACCTCCAACAGTTGAAGCTAGAAATCAAGATTGAAGATATCTTAAGTAAACAGGTAAGTCTTCTCTCTTTGCCTCTCTCATCAAACAGCATATGTGACCTAAGTAAGTGTTTCAACAGATGAGTTGCCTTGAAGATTGGGACATACTTGAGAGAGAACACATTAGTTCTGTAGCTGGTGCCATAGCAGACTTGGAAGCAAATACTCTCCGCCTTCCACTAGCCGGAGGAACAAAGGTATTTGGTTTTACCTTTTCATAGAGTGTTAGAGACTTTGGATCTTAGTAAAATCTCTTGTGATCAAAGGTGGACCTGGGATCTCTGAAGTTGGCTATGTCCTCAGCACTTGATGTTATGCAGACTATGGGATCATCGATCTGCTCTTTACACTCACAGATGGAAGAGATGAATAAGCTTGTTTCAGATCTCGCTGTTATAGCTACAAAAGAAAAATATATGCTTGGCAAATGTGAAAATCTATTGGCATCAACCGCAGTCATGGAGGTAAGGAATCAAACAAAGAAATGGAAGAATCTATATTTTAACACATTGACCTGAGTTTTTCATTGTGTGAATCCAGATAGAAGAGAGTAGCCGCATGACTCATTTTATGCAAAAGAAGCAAGAAGAAGTAAGAGATGATGCAGAGTGCCATTGCTGCCATTGACTAAGCAAGTGCTTATGAACGTAACAACACACTTGGAGTTTCCACGGCCAACTCTTAAAAACTAATTGTAAATTGCTTGTTTTTGACTAGCATTACTTCTGCCAACACTAGTATTGATTAGGTTGCGTTGTAGCACTGCCTGTTATAAAGAAAAACAAAGAATTGTGTATCGACAAAGTTGGTAAGTTACACAAAAAAATGATTCAAGGCAAGATTGACAAACGAATAACATCATTCAAGTATGACTAGTTTCTATCTGTTACAACTCTGCTAGAATATTAAATATACAAAACTTTAGCTTTTAACCTCATGCTTTAAACTCCACCCGTCGTTATTTCTGTAGCAGAAACTTCATTTTCCGCAGCAGTCGAAACTTCATTTTCCGCAGGTAAAACTTCATTTTCTGCAGCTATTTTCTTCTTCTTTCTCGAGGAGGGTTCTTGTGGTTTCTTGATCATTTCTTTGTTTGGAACCAAGATGATGAACAAGTTTCTGTCCCTAAAGTTTTTGCTCTCTTCCGTCGCAAGCTACAGATGCGGAGACAGTTTCAGTGACTCACATGATCCATAAACTTCTATGGTGTAAGAGAAAAGAAAAGAATATGTTACCTCTCCAACTTCGGTTTGAAAACGTCTGAGGAGTTCAATAGCGATATTTCTGAACTCGTTTTCACGACCTTTCATGCTCACAATCACCTTAACCTGAGTGCATAAACAAATATATAAATTGAATGGGACAGAACTATCTCGCAGCTTATGAAGAATATGGGGAACAAACAACCTTGTCACCATCTTGCAAGAACTTCTGGGCAGCTTTCATACGTACAGAATAATCATGCTGATCAATGTTATAACTGTCGAGAGAAAAAAAAAGAACACAACTTTTAAAGAGAAGTAGTAGTCCTAAAGAAGCCAATGTAACACAATCACAAACTACAAAACTAAAATGCATGAACAATAGTTTACCCCATTTTAAGCTCCTTTAAGTCCATGCGAGTGGCTAACACAAATCAACACAAGATAAAAACAGATGAGCTATTAGCTATTATTAGCATCTATCTCACCAACTCTAAAACAAAGAAGAGAAGAGCAGTCATTACTTTTCTTTTGTTGATCCTTCTTCTTCTTTTGCTGCTCATATCTATATTTACTGATAACGGGAAAATAAAAAAACATGATCTAGTTAATATTATGCCTTGTTCCGTATATGTAGGGAGACATTTCAATAAACATTTAGAGATACTCACCTATAGTCCATCATTTTAACAACGGGAGGATCAGCATCAGGCGATAGAATCACCTGAAAATGAATACAATCACATACATTGCATTGCATACAACACCAAGAAGCTAAAGCATCACATTGATATCGTCAGTTACACATACCAAATCAAGCTCAGCATCTTCAGCTCTTCGAACAGCTTCGTCTTTAGACACTAACCCAAGCTAAAAGACCAAACACAAAAAAAACTGCAACTTTCATTGGTCTGTTTTGTCTGAATCAAATCTTTAATTAAAAAAAAAAAAGGAGTAAGCTTTACCATGTTCTGTTGCCCATCGATTAGCCTCACAGTAGCTGACCTAATTGAGGCGATATCCAGCGCTTCATCTACTTCCGCCTCTTTCGGCCTACCTCTCCTTGAGTCTCCCGAGAAACGATAACCTCCTCCGCCTCCACCGTAACGGCATGTGACGGCGAGTCCGCGGCGAGGAGAATTGGGAAATTGCAGTTCGGCGGTGGAGAGGCGAAGACCGTAGAGTTTGGAATCGATAGATGAAACGGAGAATGGTAACGTTTTGGTGATTCCGGCGAAAACGGCGTTGAATCCTACGGTGCTGGTTATCCCAGCCATGGCGATTTTTTTTACTTCGGAGCTTCGAATCTGCAAGAAGCTCTTATCCAGAGAAATGCAGATTTTTGAAACTACGTCGTTTTCGAAGTTAGTGTTCGATACCGAATGATTACTGTTATGGGCTTACTAGGATGGTTTACAATAAAAGGGCCCAATTATTGAAACTACGTCGTTTTCAAAGTTAGTGTTCTACCATGTGATAGATCTCAGGGTTGTATGATTCAAAAATAAATTTTGAAGAAAGAAATTCGAAAATAATTTTTTCTTTGTTTTATAATTTTATTTTTCAACTGTTTTATCATTTATTTATATTAATAATATACCTAAAGGGTAAAAAATATAAATATTATTTATATTTTTTAGTTATTTTTCTCCGTGTTTTTTTTTTATTTATAAAAAAACATATTTTTAGATATTTTTGCAGATTTGTCTAAAATATCTTGTACTGTATATAATTTTTAATAAAATATTCATGGAGCGTTGACATTTTTCAAAGTTGAACCCAGTTTACAATTTCGTGGACCGGACGAAAACGCGTACAAGAAGAAGACATTTCGCTCTTGTGCCGATGGTTCCAAAACTCTGAAGAGCTCCATGGCCCTGCTTTCACTCTGACAAGTTGAAGAAATGGAACAAGGAAGAACACCCCGTAGCTTCATTTCGATATTCCTACTTTTCGATTTACTACTTCTCAGAGTCGCTGGAAACGCCGAAGGTTCGTTCTTCTTCTGTTTTCTGTATTATGATTTGGTGTGCATCCATTCATAACCTATTCTATTCCCTTTCATGATTGCAGTTGATGCTTTAACTGCGCTAAGACTTAGTTTATCTGACCCTAAGAATGTATTACAAAGCTGGACATGGAATGCCACTGACGTTACTCCATGTTCATGGTTTCATGTTACTTGCAATAATGAGACGAAAGTTGTTCGTGTGTAAGATCGCTCTCTCTTTGTCCGTGCGGGTTTCTAAGTGAAATGATTCAAGCCTTTTGGTAATCTACTGCTTAATGTTTGCTCAGTGACTTGGGGAATGCAAATCTATCTGGACAACTTGTGCCACAGCTTGGCCAGCTTCCAAATTTGCAGTACTTGTAAGCCACAGATTAAATCAATCTTAATTGTTTTTGAACCACTACAAGTTTTTTGGGGGGATATTGTTTGTAGAATTCCCATCTAAGAATTCTCTTATTAAATTATATAATGTAGCAAAGGTTAATGACAGGGAGCTTTTTAGCAATAACATTACTGGAGGAATACCTGAGGAGCTTGGAGTCTTGAGGGAACTGGTGAGCTTGGACCTTTACATGAATAAACTAAGTGGCTCAATCCCTTCATCTCTTGGCAATTTAAAGAAACTCATATATTTGTATGAACCCATGCTCTCACTATTCTCTTTACAGTTTTTATTATTACGTTTTCATTGATTTTCATATATTTCTATACTTCAAATTTATTGTGTCTGTGCTTGAAAATTTCGGCTTCTTTAAAAAAAAGTTGAGAAAGTAAAGGATACATTTGATGATATAATGTCCTGCCTTAGGCTTGGCACTTGGCAGACCCCTCAGTGTAAACTTTGGCAAGCCTTACAACAAAGGGGTAGAGGGTACTGAAAACATTCCAACACAGACGCATTATATATATATATATATATATATATATATATCTTTTCCTTTGCCCTCGCTTCTTCTTTCACTTAAGAACGACCTTCGCTACCTGATACTATTCAACACCATGGAGTTTAGACTGATTGACCTTAATCTGTCAACGATAGCAAGCTATGAGGAGAAATTTACAAATTCAATAATTTTGTTTTGTCATTTCATTAAAAACTCTATGCACTAATTTCGTAGTTGTTGGATGTTTGTTAACTGTTATTTTGAACTCGTTACTGGTTATATAGTCGATGACATGGTCTTCTAATATGTGGTTAGGCGTCTAAATAACAATGCTTTATCTGGAGAACTTCCAAGGTCCTTGACTGATGTGTTGTCGCTTCAAGTTCTGTGAGTGTGACTTTGTCTCTCCTGAATCATTCTGTTAGTTTTTATATTAATATTTGGTCTGTGAAATCTTGGGTTATGACAAAAATGATATCATCCTGACATGCAGGGATGTCTCAAACAATCGGCTCACTGGAGATGTTCGGCTTACTGGCTCCTTTTCTCAGTTCACTGCTGTTAGGTTCCCTCCTTCTCCCTAGTTTTATTCTTGATGGAGTGGTCAGGATAATTTACTAATTGTCTGAAAGTTATCTGCAGTTTTGCCAATAATAATAATTTAAGGCTGCTTCCTGCACCACCTTCAGGTTTTCATTTTCTTCTATGTGTTTCCTGCTAATTTTCTTCCACATTTTTGTATTTTATATTTAAGTATGACATTTTCACATTTCGCTTGGCGCGGCTAACTATCTCCCTTTGCTTGGACTCACACAAAAGGTTATCATTATGTAGTTGGTTGAGTATTTAATGGTTCTATATTAAATTAAAAAAATCACTGTATATTTGATATGCCTTAATTAGGATTAATAACCTGCAAATGGAAAAAAATGGACTTTTCACTAGTGTTGAAATCATTTTCCATTGATCTGTGTTGAAAATGGAAAGATGTGCAGCTTGACTAAGTAGAGACAGAAGTTGCCCTTGATCTCAAAACTGTAATAGCTCTTTCGCATTTTCTGAAACGTTTCACATGGTTGATTAATCAAGGATTTTTCCCATTAAAAAAACTCTTCAATGCATCAGGTAAATGCGAATGAGTTTTTATTAAGAAAACTGTACTGTGTTTATCTGATACTCTTAGGGAAGCGAACGGTTACAGCAATAGGAATCGGAGCTGCTGTAGTTATATTTTCTGGTGGAGCCATCGCGCTTGCTTGGTGGCTGAGAAGTAGACCACATGACAGCTTTTTTGATGTAATTGGTTAGTCTACTCTCTTCATCTCTTTTCCCGTTGAACAACATTACATTTTTTTCTGTTTTGATGAACCATATTTTCGCAGGAGAAGAAGACCCAGAGGTTCACTTAGGACAACTCAGAAGGTTTTCTTTGCGTGAACTGCTAGTTGCTACAAATGACTTTAGTTACAAAAATTTATTGGGCAGAGGCGGTTTTGGTAAAGTGTATAAAGGACGTTTAGCCGATGGCTCGCTAGTGGCTGTGAAAAGGCTAAAAGAAGAACGTACCAAGGGTGTGGAACTTCAGTTCCAGACCGAAGTCGAGATGATCAGTATGGCCGTTCATAGGAACTTGCTTCGGCTTCGTGGATTTTGCATGACACCAACTGAAAGATTGCTCGTTTATCCCTACATGGCTAATGGAAGCGTTGCTTCTTGTTTAAGAGGTATTATTCCTTATAGTAATATAGTTTTTGTAATATAACTTTTGTTTGAATTGTAGGGATGGTAAGTAAATCTTTTATTTTTTTCTGTTTAGAACGTCCTAGAGGCAATGCAGCACTTGATTGGGCAAAAAGAAAGCATATTGCTCTGGGAGCAGCAAAGGGGCTTGCTTACTTACATGATCACTGCGACCAAAAAATCATTCACCGTGACGTGAAAGCTGCCAACATATTGTTAGATGAACAGTTTGAAGCAGTGGTTGGAGATTTTGGGCTTGCAAAGCTCATGAATTATAACGACTCTCATGTGACAACTGATGTACGCGGTACAATTGGCCATATAGCCCCTGAGTACCTTTCCACTGGGAAATCTTCTGTGAAAACTGATGTTTTTGGGTATGGAGTGATGCTTCTCGAGCTCATCACGGGCCAAAAGGCTCTCGATCTTGCTCGGCTTGCAACTGATGATGATAACATGTTACTTGACTGGGTATGTTACATGGTCTTCTTTAGTACCAAAAATAATCATCATTTTTTACATTTCCTAAGAGTGTGTTTTGTTTTGTGGGTGGGTGGGTGATTAGGTGAAAGAGGTTTTGAAAGAGGAGAAGTTGGAAAGTCTTGTGGATGCAGAGCTGGAAGGAAACTACGTGGATAAAGAAGTGGAGGAGCTTATCGAAATGGTGCTTCTCTGCACTCAGAGTTCTTCGTTGAAACGTCCCAGCATGGCAGAAGTTGTGAGAATGCTGGAAGGAGATGGTTTAGCTGAGAAATGGGAAGAGTGGCAAAAAAAGGAGATGTTGACAACTGATTTTAACTATCCCCAAGCTTACATTAACGGGTTCGTCCCAGAATCTATCTCCCACATTGATAACGATTACCTATCGGGTCCAAGATAACCTCTTTTAGAAAGGGTCATGTGGGTTCTTCAACAAGTATTATGAATAAGGATGTTAAAATGGGCACAACCTAACAGGTTAACTTAACCATGTATCAAAAAATTTAATCCTAATCCTCACTTGACATGGCTAGAATAAGGTTCAACATAATTAGCTCGAGCTTTATATGGTTAAGTTTTTTAGCGCATTGATTTCCTTCACACGAATGTTATACAATATTTAAATGTATACTCTCTATGTTTCATTATATTTGGTGTTTAAGATCAATGCACGTAGATTAAAAAATATATATAAAATTTTATATAATTTACCTGGATTCCATAAAAACTTCACTAAATATAACTAATCCAATCAATAAGAAAAAAATCCACTACTACTTTTTCTTTTGACAAAATACAACTACTGTTTATTGATTAAATTAGTTTTATTAGGAGCTTTGCCATGTTAACATAACAAAAGAGGGAAACATATGATGATGAAATCATAATAAATTTTCACTGAAGATTTTAATTATATATTTAAATATCAGTTTAGCAGATTTCAAGAAGAAGTCTTCTCGAAAAATCTATCTAATATATAGTTCACAAATCATAAAATTTGGATATCCAAAAATTTTTAAAATAATATCAAAATGGAGAAAAACTTCGAAAATATTTTTTAGACTTAATAAGAAAAAAAACAAAATTACAGTAAATTTAATATATGTTTTTATTTGAATCAAACACACAAAAATATACTTTATATTGTTTGAAACTAGAGCTTTTACAACTAAAATAATTACAAAACATATATAACCACAATCCATTTGAATATATATTTTTATTTGGTTTTAGCAAACAGAAAAGAAAAATATATCTAAAATTTTACAGATCTATATCTTCCTTTTTTTAGAGAGAAAGATAAACTATGAAAAAGACGATTTAGAGAAAAAAATATGAAAAAGAAAAAATCACATGAAATTTAATCAATTACTTTATTTAGATTTAACACACAAAAACACAGCAATAGTTAGTGAAAAATAAAATATTACAAATAAATTTGGCATTTTTGCATAGCAGACTAGTGAAGTACAGTTTTTTTTTAGATTACTGAAAAAATGTTCTAATGAAGTTTTCTAATGAATTCCGAAGTGGATATATTTTCCTCAGATTTAAACACTTGCATATTTAAAAACGTAAAATTGTGTTTTAAAAAAAAATGAAACTTCTTATGATTAAATAATAAACAAAATGATTATGTGGAATCTATAATTTTATTTGAATCTAACACACAAAAACAAAAAAAAAATACATATCTAAAATTTATAGATATATCTTTTGTAAGATTATCTTTTTAAAAGAAATGATAATCATAGAATAGAAAACCTACAAAAAAAAACAAGATAGAGTGGCGATAAAAAAAACAATATAAAGTTTGATTGTCTTCAAGTTTAAGAAGATTATAAGGATATTAGAAAGTTAGATGAAAATACATTATATTTTTGTTGCAGCAATTTTAAAAAAAATTCTAACTTTTATTTATATAAAGAGACCATTATGCAAAAACTCCTGCCAAGATAAATTCTCGATGTTACCACTTGATGTTTAGACAGGAATAGTTTTTAAAACAAACAAGCTCCAGAATCAAATATATGGAGTACTAATAGCATTTCCAAGAAAACTTTTTATTTTTAAGTTTGTAAATTCTATATTTTAAATTTTAAATGTATTTTTACAAAAAACAAATTTTAACGTTGACTTCAAAATTATTTATATATTATACTATAGTCTTTATATTTGTTATAATTAATTTAGTTTTATAAAACTTTTATAAATAACTAGAACATATATCAAATATTACAGAAATATTAATAAATAAAATGTTACACTATTATATAAAATTATAAATATAAATAAATTATTAAATATTAAAATACATGTTATTTCATAAAATTATTTGCATAATAGTCTCATATATGATCAACTAGTGCATTTTGAAGTAAGAAATAACTTTATTTTTAATGGGAAATTGTCAAAAATACCACATTCATAATATCACTTTTCATGTTTAAATTAACTACTTTTACCCTTACTTTTAAAGAGGAAAAAAAACATTTATAACCGTCGGATTAACTAATCTAGACTTAGAGCAAGGAGAGTTCTAGATTAGGAGATTTCAAAACACATATACAGTAGAACCTCTATAAATTAATATTCGATAAATTAAAAATCACTATAAATTAATAAATTTTGTCGGTCCCAACTCGGGCCGATGTATAATATGACACAAATCGATAAAATAATAAGATAATAATATTTTTAAAATTCTCATGTAAATATATAGTCCCATTAAAATCATAAATTAATAATCTATTTCCATACTTATTTTATATAAGTACAAACTAAACATTATATTGTTGGTTTTATATTAACAATGAAAATACTTCTATTTTTCTTAATATTTTAATATGTTTTGATAATATTTCATAAAATTATATCGAAAACCACTTAACAATTATATGAAACATAATAATATACATCAAATAAGATAATAAATAATATGAAAGTCAAATTTCTAAATTTAAATAATTTATATACGGTAAATATAAATATTTACTTAATTTATTAATAAAAATATTCAAAAAAAAAACTAAAAAAAAAGAAACTTTGATAAATTAATATCTCTATAAATTAATAAAATTTTAAAGTCCCAACCTTATTAATTTATAGAGGTTCTACTGCATGTGTATGTATATATTATATATGTGTATGTAATTGGATTTCCCGTAAAATTTAGAACCCCGGAATTACATACACATATATATAATATATACATATACATATACATATATGTGTATTCCTAAGCTAGAACTCTCCATTGAGGATGCTCTTAGGGTTTAGTATTAAGGTGTGGAGTATGATTTTTGGAATGTTAAATTTAGGATTCTAATAAATATATAAATAAGTATTTTAAAAAGTATTAGTTTTAAAAAAATAGTTTCAAAAAAAAATTTCGACTTTAAAAAAGAAGTTTTGGAGAAAAAAATGAATTTAAAAAAAACTATAAAAAGTTTGCATTTGAAAAAATATAATTCGAAAACATACAAAAAACATTTTCTTAATTTTTATTTTATTTTTTATTTAAATAATTATTTATAATAAATATATAGAGAACAAGGGTATAAAAGTATTTTGCCTCTTAATGAACTTAATGAAGAAGGTATTTCTGAAAATGTCTCTTTAGTGGTGGTAAACATGAATAATGATACAAAGAAAATGGTAAACGTGAAAATTCTCCATTTTAGATTTGTAGATTATGAGCTAAAAATTGTTGAAATCGAGTATCCTCACTTTTCGCCATATGATCAATTATGTCTTCTTGGACCTTTCAATCTTTATTTATTAAGTTTTTTAATACTTTTATTGTTTAAATATAGTATTAAAATGCTTTAAATATTATTTTAAAATATTTTATTTAGTGTAAAAACTTTAATTTATAAAATAAATTTGAAATACTTATGAGGGAGTATATTTTTTTAAGGATAACACGGTAAACAAAAAAAAAATTAAGAATCATAAATATGATGTGCATTGTAAAAACCAAAATACAAATACAATATGAAATAAATTTGAAGTTTAGAGTAGTAAAACTTAAGTAAAGAATTTCACTACTCAAAATTTCAAGTATAGAGTTTCACTACTCAAAACTTAAAAAAAAAAATTGGAGACAAAAAACTCTGTAGTCGAAGTTATAAAGTTTTTTGTGGAGATGCTCTGAATAATACTTTCATCTCGTTACCCATATAATTACCGGAAAAAAACATAACCACCTACAAATTAATATTTAGAAGAGTCAACCTTTGCGAAACAATTGAATTCATTAAACAAAAAAGAGTAGCTCGCTAAACTATTATCAACGCCGCTCAGTCGCTCACAACACGAAATACTAAAAAAAAGGATCTTATTCAAATTTTTTTTTTTTGGTCAAATGATCTTATTCAAAACTAAGTTGTATACTTTTAACCATAACAAATAACTGAGTTTTATTAGTCTATAGATGTTTACAAAAAAAAAATGCTTAACTAATGTGGTATTACCACGATGGACTATATATCCCATCAAGTGAATATTTTTTTCTTAAACCTTTTGTTGATAATTTCATTTAATATTCTTGAATCAATTAAAGGTCAGCTTGTTAAATCATCTTCTTGTTAATAATTTAATCTTGTCCTAATAAATATTGATGTGGCACAATACAGTAAAACCTTATAAATTAATAATGTTAGCACTTCACCAAAATTATAAACTTTTTTTATTAATTTATAGATATATTAATTTATCGATATACTAATTGAACCAAAAACTCAATTTGAAACCATAAAATTATATTATTTTATAGAGATTTTTAGTGTATATTAATTTATAGAGTGTTAATTTAAAGAGGTTATATTGTATTTCAAAATTATTAGCCTATATATGTTTTGCAAATAAAATGCTCAACTAATGTGTATTATCACAGATGGATTATAAATTCCCATCAAGTGAATATTTTTTCCATAAACCTTTTTGTTGATAATTTCATTTAATATTCTTGAATCATTTAAAAGTCAGCTTGTTAAATCATCTTCTTGTTAATAATTGAGTCTTGTCCGAATAAATATTGATGTGGCGCAATACTTGGAAATTATTAGTCATGCCGCTCACAAATGTCAAAATACTAAAAATCTTATCTGTAGTTGAGTTCTATTATCTATGCTAAAAATGCTCGAAAGTACCTACCAGTTTTGGATTATAAATTCTCATCAAGTGGCCCTATTTTTTCATAAGCGTTTTGTTGTTCATTTCAGAATATATTGTGTTTAACCATTTAAAGTAGATGAGATCTTCAGTGGTTTGTTCTTTTTTCCTGATCACATTCTTGTTGATAATTCAGTCTCCTCCGCTTTTATCAGATCACAACGATGATCAAAGACTTGTTGTGCACGGCATTGAAGACAACAACCTTCACATTTTTGTTAGAAGAAAAGGGATTATTCCTATCTTCATCCCGTCAACATCCAACCGTCGGTCTCCTCTATTAGTATCATATAATTTTGGAACTGCTCTTCTTAGTTCCATTCTATTGGTTTTCTTCACGGTATAAATTTTAAATATTATTGAAAATGTGTGTTGTACTTTCTAAGGTGAGCATGTGTTTCTCTATTTCTGTCTTGTACTACTTTTTCTTGTAATCGAAATAGATAATGGTGAATCCTCTATTTACTAGAACAAAACAACTAGGCCACACCCACACGCCCTTGCTTTTATGTTTTTGCTGTAAGCTTCTATAGTTAATCTGTTTGTTTTGCCATTATTTGATAATGTAAAAGTTTTATTCTCTTATCGTGTTGGAATCAAAACTTTTTCAAATCCTTCATGTTGTTGGTACAAGAATGGTTACTCTTTTAATGAATAAACTTTAATCTTTTAATGTATGTTCTTATTTTTGATATGAGTGAGAATTCAAATCTTGTTTGTGAATTTTAATCTTATTAGTAGTTGTTCTTTTCATGGGTCTAGGACCTCTAGGTCATGAATCGTTTCTTTTAATGGTCGAAGACTCAAAAGCCCTGCCCCGTGGATTGAAAGTTATAAGTGTTTTGTGTGGTGCTGTTCAACCGCATCAACTGCACTTTGTCACCAGAACATTAGATAAGATGGGTCATAAGAAAACGCCTTCAAGAAACATGTTCCTGGTTCTCTGTCTTAAATGATTATATTTATAGCATAACACAACGTCCAATGGTAATTAAAAGATACAGAGATCACATTGTAACGAATATGTTACATGTTTCCATGCAAGAACAATGATCAAGCAACGTAGTAGATTGGGCGTCTGTATTCATCGAAGTACTCATCTCGGTTCAAGAACAAGATGGCGTAGATAGCGTAGATTATTCCAGGGAGGTATCCCAAACAAGTGAGAACCAAACAAATGAAGAACTCAACCTGCATTATTTAAACAAACAAATCAAAATTTTACTTTCTAGTCCCTTCATTAGTTTTATTTTCCGGAAATCGCCCAAACAAAGTCAATTGCAATTTCTCGGCAATCAAACAGTAACAAACGTCAGATTTAAATCCAAGAATCGTAATCAATCTGGTCAAGCTTCATATAGATTTTCGAAACATGAAATTAGAGATCTCAATTCGAGGAAGAGGTGGACTTACAGTGCAACAGCCATGCCTGAGACAAACTCCGACGGGAGGAAGAAGGATCGCGATCACGATCTCGCAGCAAAGCTCGCAACTACTCACCATCAAGATTGGATTAGCTTGAAGACTTGACCAAAGGAGAAGAAACCTCTCGAAACAAAACGACCAATGATGATAATTACAAATCCAGCGACGCGTAAATCAATAAATATAGTATTTAATAAAGATAGAAACGAGTAATATACCGTGAGATCTTTACCGTTCGTTTGGCGTGATATATCTATATCCTACGGCTAGTTATCTTTTCTTTCTTGCCGCAACGTCTTTCTATTGGTTGATTCACTGGAGCTGAGGTACGGCTTCGCACAGCACATAGCACTCAGGTTTCCTTTATGGGCCAAAAGTATGAAACCCGAGATCTGTACTGAGAACCAAAAACCCAAATTCGTATCTGATTGATTTCACTGTTCAAATATCCGAGCGGATCTTGCAGAAGTGATATTATATATTTTTATTGAATGGTAAATTTATCCATAAAAAAAAACTTTTTGTGTAACTTTTGTGGTGATAATGGAAGAAAGACTGTTTTTCTAAGCTAATTGTATTGTCTTCAGCTGAACCAAACACTCTAAGCCATCATTGTATTTGTGGTCGCCCATTTGCCAGATCGTCGAGAATTTATTGCTAATTGTTTTGTCGATGTTGAGTGTCTTCCACCTTTTCGAGTTTAGACTTTAAACGGACACTAGATAGTGACCCGCCCTCGAGAGGGCGACTATATATTTTTTTTTTAATTATTACCTAATATAATTTATATGTTTGTGTGTGTATAATCATATTTTTGTATGATATGAATTTAATAGAATAGATAATTTTTGTAAGTATATAAAATAAATCAAGTTTTATAAGTATGTAATTGTGTCTTTCCTTGTATCATATATGTATTTTTTTGTAATCATATTTGTGTTTTTATCTGTGATCATATTTGCGTATTTTTAAAAAAATATTAGTAAAGTATTTTGATAATTGTATTGAATTTATTATATTGTTAAAATATAAATTTGTGCCATAGATTCTGCCCAACCCTTTCAGAGGGCGGGTATATCTTTTGTTTAAAATTTTATTTTGAAATTTTTATTTTTATATTTGTGTTCTTAGTTTTTTTAATTATATTAAACATCTTAATGTTTAAATAAAATCAAAGAGAATAATAACGTCCCTAAGATAAAGAAAATACATAGTTGGACATAACATTTATCCCTTTGAAAGGGCGGGTCAAAATCTAGTTATAATTTAAATTTAGAAAAAAGTTATTTTATAAATTAAAAATTTATTTTATAAATTATATTCATATGAATATATAGGGCTAGAGTTTGTTTTGAGAATTGGAGCCAAATATATTTACTGATTTCATTAGTATTATATATTTATTGATTTCAGTAGTATTATATCCTGAAATTTGATTTCAGTAGTATTAACAAAATACATTCTGATATTAGAAGTTTTAAAATTTTATTACCAAAAACCATGTGGGTTAATGGATCATGCACTGTTTAGATGGCTAATGGGCTCATTCCTATTTTACGATAGTAAAGGCACGTGAGAGAGACCACGTGACATCTTCTTCTTTATATTAAACCTAATTTTGTCTCGTATTTTTACAGTCGCCATTCTGGTTTTTGTTAACATTATGAAACTTCTCAAATATATAGGTTTTTAATCGTATAAACTTGTTAATCTTGCCATCTTTACAGAAACTTTAACAATCGAGATCCCAACTTTTACCAAATTAGGTGGCCGGCTAACTCAGTTACTCAGGCGATTTAGAGGACATAGAATACCACCGATCAAGCATGTACGCCACACGGTCTGGACAAAAAATCGATTTTACTAAATTGTTTTTTTGGTAATTTTTTAATAGGGGATGAAAAAGAACGTGGTGGTGTTTAAAAAAGAAAATTGAACGTGGTAGTTTAAATTAATCAGATACAATTATATAAAGATAATAATAAGTGGTCTCTTAGATAAAAGAAATAGATAGTTGGACATAACTTTTTATCAATTGGTCACACAGCTGTTTTAATAGAATAGATTTTCGGTCGACATGCTGTCAACTCGCCTATTGAAGCCCTTAACTTCTTTCTTATAATTTTTACGACATTCAAATTTGGACTGAGCAAGCGCTTTGACCTTCGTCAGCTCTACATACTTATTCTTCAGCGTAGATTCATAATCACCAACTATGTGGTCGATGCAACCGAGATACTCACGGAAGATACAAACGGAAGAATTAGGATTAATCAAATTCAGCAAAAAAAGTAATTTGGAAACAAAAAGATTTAGGTAATATTAGATTTGGAAAATATTTTCTAACAGATTTTGGAGAAATTATGGAGTATTTGTTACCGAATCAGGCTGAAACCTGGAGTATTCTACTACACGCTGTAGTTAAAAGACGAATACGTAGATCAGGTAATCTCAATTTCGTTGAGTATATAATGTTGATAAATAAGGTATATATGTTGGTGGATTTTACATTCCAGTATTGGTGATGTATGAATAAACATTAATTCATGTAATTTATTGTGTTGCAGATCGTAGAGAAAACAGTACACTGCAGTAGGATAATACTTGCTAGTTGCGCATGATGAGTTTATATAACTAAAATTTAAACATATAGTATCGACAAATTAAATACTTATATGTGATGGAATTTTTTATATCTATACAATAATGTTTTTTATATAATCATCTACTAGATTTTGACCCGCGCAGGCGCGCGGATGTATATTTTGAAAAATATGTTGATATTTGTTTTTCATGTAATTATTAGGATTTGGAAAAATGAATCCGAGGAACATAACCGATACCGATCCAAAGATATAGTACCAAACCCAAACATAAATTGATTAAATATTTTAATTATTCAAAATTTTGTTATTTAGAGAACCGAATCTGATCCGGACCGAAGTATTTGGGTATCCGAATTTATCTAAAAATAGATTTATATACTTATATATATTAATTATTTTTAGATTTAACGTATATAAAACATCAAAAATGATACTTTTAAATTGGTTTAAATACTTGAAAATATATATAGATAGTCAAAAGTAAATATCTGAAATAGTTAAAGTATACTCAAATCACCAAAAATACTTAAAATAATTATTGATTTCGTATCCAAAATTTTAAATCAAGCCAATTGATATGTTAAGCTTAAGTATTATGACATATGTTATTCAAATTTATACGTAATATATTATTTTATTTATACATTTTGAGAAATTTAAAATATATAATGATTTAAGACTTTAAAAATAATTTAAATTAGTTATCCAAACCCGCAAAGATCCAAATCGAACTCATACCAAAATTTAGAAACATTCTAATAAGGCTGAAATCTTTGACCCCGAAAACCCAAAATACAAACCGATCAGAACTAAACCCGTATGGGTATCCAAAAGCCCATCCCTAGTCATTATTATATATCGTATTTTATCATCATATAATTAATCGTATTTTATATGTACCATCATATAAGTAATCATATAATTAATAGTATTTTATACATACCATCATATAAATAATTACATATATTATATTTTTAAAACTTAATATGAAATATGAAAACCATAATTTGAGTTGGTATTTCAAATTGGGCTTTGTATTATATTTTTCTTATATATATTGACAATATTTTTTTATAATGGTTATTGAAAAATAGTTTAGTAAAAATCCATTTTTGAATATATGTATATTTTTGAATCAATTTTTGATATAAATCAAATTTGAATTATTATTTTGATTTGAAATATGTATATAAAGTTTAAATTTTGTTTTATGGTTAGTTTAGAAAAAAAAATTTTAGGGAATTAGATTGACCCATTTTGGTATATTTTAAAAGTGGCCTAGATAACTTTCAATTTTTTAAAAAAACATAAGCCCATTACTTTTTTTCTTAATACTACTATCCTTGTTTTCAAACAAAAATATTTTTTTTAAAAGACTGCAATCCATGTTTCCAAACACTCTAAATTTTTAAAAGTCCTATTCAAGTCTCCAAACACTCCAATTTTGTACTTGAGTTTTAATAAGATAGATAGATACCTTGGACATGGATCATTTGTAATTGTAATTTTGAATGAAAACCTTTGAATTTATCATGGTTCGATCGATTTGGTCTTAAAAATTTTACACTAATTTCAGAATTTCACAATTTTAGATAAGATGGAAAATGAAAATATTAAAAAAAAGACCACAAATTGGGTTAGCATTTAAAGAAATGTTTTGAAAACCGGATCAGACATTGACTTGGCTATAGTTGGGTCAATGGTCAAACTGGTTTAGTCAGGTTTAAATTTTAATCTAATTTAAATTAAGTAACTAAATATATGTATAACTATAAAATTATTTTATATAAACTTTATATTATTTGTTAGAATCTAAAGTTGATATGAAAACAAAATGAAAACTTTAAAATGATATGAAATATAATGAAACCTATTTTATTTATATATATATATTAGAAAACAAATGTGAAAATTTTATGAAACCTTTTCAGAATTTGTAATTTTTTATTCTTGTAACTTGAATTTAAGAAAATTGGGTTTTAATATCAAACCGGATCACCGAGGTTTAGCAAGTTTTACCGAGTTTTGATCAGATTTACCAGTTTAATTTAAATGATTTTAGCACAACCTAGAACCGATTAGAAAACATGTCACCGGATTTTAGCGAGTTTGGCTGATCCGGTTTTGAAAACACTGCTCTAAAGTTAGACAACAATTGTAAGTGTGGTTCTTTATAGACCAATCCATACATAATTGATTAGACCCGATTATCGAACTTATTTGTGTGCCAAATAAACTGAATACTTTCAGAACATATAAATTCTAAAAAAAGGAACATCTGTAACTTTTTATCGGTTTAGATCTAAAATTTACAAATTATCAGATATTTATTTGCTTTTTAATTTTCCTAAAACTATCGTACTGTGTATAGTCAGTTTGAGGGTTTCCATATAGTGATATATTATTAATCATAATAAATTTTACATATAAAATTATACTGATATATTATTAATCATAATATAGGGGTCTATTTGTTTTCTACCGAATATAAGTTTGGACCTACATCTGTTCAAATCAATTCTCATATCAATTCTCATACTGTCACGTAAGCTTAATTAAGATGTAAGAAATTGACACATCATCAAGTTAAAATTATAAATATTACAAAATAGAAGGTTATATTAATTTTTTAATGATCCTCAAATAATATATAGAAGATATTCTACTTCCGTAGATAAATGCACATTAGGTAGATTGTAAGTTCTAAGGGATGCAGATAACTAGGACATATAATTATGTAATTAACTGGTATTATTTAAAATATTTTATATAAAATTTTAAGTAACTTGGGGCATTAAACGTCCAAAATGGACCAAAAATTATAGAACTAGCTATTATCTGTTCTATTTTAGCGAATTTTCCATAATTTATTGTGTCTATTTTCACCGTTTAATCTGAAACTCCAGTAACCAAAATTATAGAACGAACTCTTTTAAATTTTTAAGAATTTTTCGCAATTTTGTATTTCTGTAAGAAAATTAGAGAAACATATTGGACTTTTTTGTCAACATAAAATTCACTTTCCTGAAAAAAAATCCTTTTCTTTGACCAAAACATAAACCTATTCGCGAAATTGCTTTTACAAACGTTATAAACTCCTGTCTCTATCTCTCTCTATCTCTCTCTCCAAATTTGAATTACGATGGAGTTCAGATACAGAGCCATCGACATCGATCGGCCACCTCCTGTGAAAGACACGGCGCCATCTCAGTCTCTGAATCCAATCCCAGGTTTCCTCCTTCTCATCTCTCTTATTATGATTTGGTTGGCTTAACATATTTCAAAGTGAGATTGTACGTATAATACGTTCATTATACAGTTTTTGTAACTTACTTGAAGTCCGGCTAAATCTCTTGTTGATGTTTTTCATGTAACTGACTCTGAAACATGATTGATTGTGGCCATACTGCTCACGAAGAAGGCATAAAACAATTTAGTGTAGTGGTTTATTCGAAATTATGTTTTTAGTTTCTAGGCGCCTAAATACATAGGTCATGGCCTGTTCTGACGTTATATCACGACTTATGTCTCGAATTTAACATTTGTACAAACTCTTTTTTTTTTGTTTTGTCTGTATTCTTAGGATGCAACATAATACCAGGATGGGACTATGTTCAACGAGAGATTGAGAAGGAGCAAATCCGTCGTGAGATCATTGCAGCGGAAACTGCAAGAAGAAAAGAGCTTATAGCTGAGGTTGCACAGGAGATGGCCATCGAGAGAGAAATGGCGATTAAAAGTATGGCAGAGAAGGAGGATAAGATAGCTACGTGGATCACTCAAAGGAAGCTTCCACGTCAGAACCACAACAACAACTTTTCTAAACTGAAGCGTACTTACAGTGATCCTGCCATCTACTCAAGCCCCAACAGTCTAGTTACATCACCAATGAAGCAAATGCCTCCACTACAGCAAATGCTTGAGGCTACAACAGCTAAGGAAACGCCAGTTTTGGAGTCTAACAAGGACAAGTTGATTATATTGGTAATTGTTTTTTCATATATATATATATATATATTATTTATTTATTTTTGGTAAAAAAATGATTTCACCTCTTTGTCGAAAATCCAAACAATGTAAATAGTCCCTCCCAACAAAAATTGAATCTGAATGGCTGAGTACCCTTCTTTACCACTAGACTAACAGTTTGTTCCTTTTTCATATTTAGATAGGGAATAAGAAGTCTTTGTTTCTCATATGTTTTTCTCTTTGATTCCTGTGTTGCAGGATAGGCCTGATCCTATCGGAGGGGATGCTAAAACTCGTCTTGGAAGAGCTAAGCGTAAGGCAAAGGATGTTGAGGGAGGTTTGAAAGAACCTTCTAAAAGGAAGCGGTTGTTTAAGTTTTGGTGCGACCTTTGTAGTGTTGGGGCCTGTAACGAAACAGTCATGAGGAATCATGAGTTAGGAAAAAAACATAAAGCTGCTATTAAAAAGCAGCCTGAGAAGACGGCTGCTTCAACCTCCGTCATCATAGCTCCTGCTTCCCTTGCAGCTCCACAATCAGAAGCTGTTACAGTAGTGCCGAATACGCAGCGTCAGAAAGTGGATGAAGTGGCGGCGAAAGAAACGGGAAAGAAGATAGAAGGTGAGAAGAAAAAGTCGGTAATGATTTGGTGCGAAGCTTGTAACATTGTGACGTATTCTGAGAATGTGATGGAGACTCATAAGCTTGGGAAAAAACACAAGGCTATGCTTAAGAAACATTATTCTGAGCAGTTGCTGGAGATTCACAGGCTTGAGAAAAGAGCATCTACAGTCACAGTGAAATCTTTAGATGCTGATCCAAGCGAGGAAGAATCAATGGTTCATTTCTTGGAAAATGCCTCTAGCTAGCTGATTTAGCTACCAATATCATTACAGTTCCAGTGACATAGAAGGTTATATGGAATCAGAGATTTAAATTTCATTTAGCTATGAAGAAAGTGTTTCTTTTTTTTTATGTATTTTTTAAATTATATTTGGAATCTTGAAATAGAGAAACCAATGCCATTAGAGAGACTTGAATATGTGTGTTGAATGGGAATCATGATCCCCCAATATTTTGCTCCAGTTCCCAACGCAGCTATGTAACAAAAAAAGCATCCACAAGATCAATAGATCATGTTATGGGCGAGGAGAAAAGATGTCAAAGGCTATTTTTACACCAATGCCTACTAAATGGACTCTGTAGATGGGATGATCAACTTTGCAACGTGTATGTTGCAATCAATAAAAGGAAGGCAGTACACACATAAAAAGAGATATTTGTGGGGGTTGCGTTTGCTAGATTTCATGCATGTTCTAAGTGTTTCGCTTTTTGTTTTGACATCATGCGGTTTTTTCATTACTCAAATTTATGATAGTCTGAAAAACCAGATCAAAATAAAATAACCAATAAAACAAAGTTTTCTATAAATGATCTAGCTAATCTACTGTTAAATTACTCGCCCAAAGAATATAGGAGATAAAAAAAAAAATTAGAAATCATCTCTCAGGCTTGAAATTTCTTTCAATTCCATTGGGAAACTTTGTCATCCACCTGGATCATGAATCCCATATATCACCTTCCAGCAATCTGTTTCAAAATTCTTACAGTATAATGTGGTAGCATATTCTTCATCGTCCATATAAAAACTTTAACTTCTACATGTAGAGGCGATAATCAACCCCACCGGTTCTTAGTTCATAAAAGTTGTGTTCCCCAGTAGAATATTTCCATATCCATCCACATCTAAAAAGTTGTATCATGATGCCAAGAACCATCCACCATATAAATATTGCACAACATTAAGACGTGTATATGATGTGATCCCTGCTGTGCATCAGATGAATCAGACTTAAAAGAAGAACTTAATCTGCAGATTTAAAAGAAAAAAGAAGAAGAAAAATTATTAGTTTGGGGAAAATAAACGAAAAAACAAAAGTTACTTTCTAGTCTCTTCATAAGTCTTATTTTCAGGAAATCGCCCGACAAAGTCAAATGCAATTTCTTGGCAATCAAACAGTAACAGGCATTAGATTTAAATCCCAATCAAAAGAAAGCAAGCATCAGACTAAAGGTCATAACTGTTGGTGAGTACGTATAATTTTTAGTGATGAGTTATTAAAATATTTGGTGATAAACCATTGCGACTGTTAATGATTGTATTCTTTGATGATAAATCATTCCAACTTTTTGAGTTAACCAACTTTGCAACCTTTAGTCTTCTACATAAGGAGTTGTGGGTATTGACAAATCACAACAAGAAAGCCAAAATAATCACAAATAGACTTAAAAAAAAAGAGAGATCCATTGTTAAAAGATCATCAAAGATCTTTGAAGAAACACATATAAATATGAAAAACTCTTTTTATCATTCATGTACTTTAGTGTTAGCTTAAAAATTTTGTTTAAAAAACTGATAACATTCTAGAGTATTTATATCTCAATACCACCTTGACTTCAAAAATATTATTTAAGAATCTAATAAAAAGCCATTAGTAATTCCAAAATGATAAATCCCTAATTTACCAATTTAGCTAATTTGCGTTAGTTTAATATAATAAGTGTTGGTGTTAATTAATAAAATCTCTCCCAGAAATTCAAGGGAACATTATAAATGAGAAGGGAAAATCAATATAAGTCAACATATATTTATTATGATATCCCATTTCCTAGATATTTTTCTCAAAAAACAAAGTAGTTACATAGATATATAAAATAGTCATTGTTTTTGTTACCGACATAAAACTAGTAATTATTTTAAAAAGGTACAAAATACTCCATCCGTTTTTAAATAGATAATGTTTTAGGAAGTTTTTGATATTTCAAAATAGATGATGTTTTCATATATCAATGCAACTTTTAACTTTATTAAAAACTGTGTAATCAATGATATTTTGTAGTCCGTTTTGTGATTGGTTGAATAGTCTTTAATTTATATTTTAATGATATTTCTAAGATAAACTAATAAGTTTCTTAATAATTGTGCACAATCCTAAACCTTCATGTATTTTGAAACAGAGGGAGTAGTAATTATAATACTGTCGTTTTTAATAGGAAAAAATATTTAAATATCATGGATAAATAATTGAAATTTATTTAAGAAGTGGTTTGAACTAATTAAATATCATGTGACAATTTGTAGGAAGAAATCTTAAAAGATGAAGACGCACTTGTATGCAATATTTTTTCAGTTAAAAATATAACATCAACTTTAAGTTTTATATAAATATATATATTAAAATAATTTTAAATATATCAAATTTGAATATTTATATAATTTGATTATTTATCAGGTATCGAGTAGAGTTGATTGTTGATGATTTTTTATATTTATAAATAAAGAGATAGCTGCATGCAAGATAATATTGTAGTACATGTATTTTGCAATTGTAAGACAGTTTTTATAAAAGGTTATTTTCTAAAGTATGACATATTTGTTTTCATAAAATGAGTTCATGTGCTATATCCAATGGAGTCTTTATCTTGTATTAGTAATAACATATGTCAATGATATATCTTTCATGGAAACCAAAAGTTTAAGAATATGTATCACTCTGTATCTTTTAAGTCTACTTGTTTTATATGTCAATAAATTATCTTGTATTGAAAATCTGATATAGATCTTTAAAAATATAAAATTTATTGGAGAAACAATAAAAAGATCACCACTTAATTAATTTGTATTTACTTTCAAATTAAGAACCTGGTAATATTTTAATATATATATAATATTAATGAATCCAGTAGATATTGAAAGTAATAATTTCTTGGCTAATTGGTAATATTCCATTACATTTCTAGAAGATCATGTTCTTGATAATATCTTTCTTGCATGTTTCAACCCAAATCTCGTCCGCGTCCTTCCAATTCTATATAAAAGAAAACCCATTTAGTTCTAAACCATAACGGCCAATCTTTTTTCTCATCCGAAGAAAAAAATATATTTAAGAGAAGAAGAAGAAGAAATGGCGTCTTTGAATCCTGTTTTCTTTCTAGTATTCCTCTTATTGACAACGTTCTACCACCTTGGTGAGGGCCGTGCGCCCCATACATTTCTTGTGGGAGGATCAGCCGACGGATGGAAAGTTCCAGAATCATCCAACAAGACTCGACTCATCCATTGGGCTGAGACCCAAAGATTCCTAGTAGGAGACAGTCTCGGTACAGATCTCATCTTTCTTTAAATTTTGTTTATGTATAACGAAATGGATCTAGGGTCAATAGCGAACATTAATCATAACTATTACGGTTTTTTATAAGAAATATTTTATGTTATATATTGATTTTATGTAACGAAATAGATCTAGGGTTAATAGCGATTATTAATCATAACTATTACGGTTTTTTATAAGAAATATTTTATGTTATATATTGATTTTATGTGGTTCACACTATAGTCTATAGTTTCATGATGATTTATGAGTCGATATAAACTAATTAAATATAATTATATACCACGAATACCAATTCAGACTTGTATTAACAATATTTTTGCATGTGACAGAGTTTAACTACGATAACAAGACAGATTCCGTGTTACAAGTGACAAAAGAAAACTACGAAAAGTGCATTACAAAAGAGGCTTCGAAAACATATACTGCGACACAAACCATCCTGAAACTTAATGAGTCAGGTCCACACTACTTCATCAGTGGAGATCAAGGTAATTGCGCTAAAGGTGAAAAATTGATCGTGGTGGTTGAGTCACCTGGGCACCCCATGCCCAAGCCCGTACCCGCCCCTGCTCCACTAACTCCTTCAAAACCTCCTTCTTCACCGGCACCTCCTACTTCACCGGCACCTCCTACTTCACCGGCACCTCCTACTTCCCCGGCACCAACTCCGGCCAACAACACTGCCGTTGGGTTGGTTGCTGGAAGTGGCATCTTCTGGACCTCTATTGCTGTCATTGGGCTCGCTTGGGCTTAAACCTCTATATTAGACGATGATCTTTATTATGCGACCAAATCTATGTTCTAGAGAATAATA
This sequence comes from Brassica napus, assembly GCF_020379485.1. Taxonomy (NCBI): domain Eukaryota; kingdom Viridiplantae; phylum Streptophyta; class Magnoliopsida; order Brassicales; family Brassicaceae; genus Brassica; species Brassica napus. The sequence continues at coordinate 13,451,752 of NC_063437.1, read as the reverse complement.
TCATTAATGATTATTTGAGTTTATGTCATATTTGACATTTACTAATAATTAATTTGCAACATTTTTCTTCTTGTCAACAAATTTAATTTAATAATACTGTATCAATTATTTTCCTAGCAATGATTAATCATCTTGGTACCTAAGTATATCATATAAGTTATTTAATTAACAAAAATATATTGATCATGACTTGATTGTTTATAAAACGCTTTTTCCTACATATGTAAAACGCTATCACTTGGTTATTTTCATTCAAATACTAAAAGAAGAATATATTGTCACCAAACATTTATGGATCAATTTTATTCATCATGTTATTTTAAATGTGATTAAATTTTGATTTACGTTTTGAAAGCACGATAATATTAGTTTTTACCAAAATTTTACATTTCTGATATTTAATCATAAGATTAAAATCTGTTGATCATTTTATTTTTCCGTACAAATGTATTATATAATTAAATAATTTTGACTTTTGTTGCAGTAATCCATAGTTAATTTAATTATTTTTAGTTTAGCAATTTTTTATAAATTAAATATTATAAAAAGTTTTATTTTTATTTTAAAACTAAAAGTGGATCAACATTTATTTACAATATTAATTTAACTAATTATTTAAACAATAAAATGATAGTTGTCGCAAACATTGTGATATTAGAAAGAAAATAGTTGCCACTAGTCACTTGTGATAGAGCTATATTGATGTAGCTTACCAGAGTTTTCATTTTCATAGGATAGCGAACATCAGCACCATGACATGTGTTTAGATCCCAGAATAATAGTGTAACTCCACCGAGATTGGTTGTATATGTCATCCACACAGATATCGATGAGTTGATCTATATTTTGAAAATTGACAAAGAAATATTACTGATGAGTAGCTCAATGGAATTTCTCGAAAAGTCGGAGGAAACCATAGTTACTAAATATTATAAATGTAAACGAAACTAAAACTTTAACTAGGGACTAACTAGCCTTTGATTCGCGCCTGTATGGCTGTTTTTATTATTGTTATATGTGCCTAATCTTTGTGAATGTACTCAACTTGATTGTTCTTATTTGTGTTGTTGATGGTTACAATAATTTTAAGATTTGAATATCTTTTCAATGTGTTTAGTTTCTAAACTTTTTAAGTTATGATTTTTATACGTTTTTTGCAATCCGTAAAGTTTCTAAACTTTCTAAATATTAAAAAAGTCCTAGCAAAAAAATGCAAAATGTTATTATTTTAGTAGGGCTGAGCAAATAAACCGAACCCGAAAACCCGAACCGAATCCGATCCGATAAAAATGAATCTGAACCGATCCGAACCCGACGTAAATACCGAATGAGTCTTGTTTTGTGATATTTCGGGTTATGGGTATTATCCGAACCGAACCCGAATCTAAATAGATATCCGATAGAACCCAAAACATTCAAAACCTCGAAAAGATCTTGTACCAAAGATGATCTCAATTCCTAATATGTATCCAAAATATACTAAGAAATATTGAACATCTAAAATACTTATCTATTACATGAAGGTTGGTGGTTCTATTACATAAAGGTTAATGGTTAAAGATAGCCGTTGAATCTTGAAGTATTTAGATTTTGATTTTGTTTTCGTTAAACAATGTTTTTCATGAGAACTTGGTTTTCGTTTTATGCTTTTATTTATTTGGTTTCTTTTTATCAGTAAATATGTTTACTTTTCGTTTGATTTTGAATAATCACGGTTGATGTTCCTTATTTTTGAATCGATTTTACTTAAGTTTTGGTTACAAAATAGGTACAAATCAGGTATTTTAAAACTGAAGAACCGATTTTACTCATGTTTTGGTTATAAAATAGGTAAAAATCAGGTACTTTTAAACCGAAAAACCGATTGGGACCCGAACCCGAAAGTATATTGGGTTGTACCGGTTCTTTGAAGATTTACTAACTCCGACCTAAACCCGATAGAACCCGAACCGGTCCCGAACCGAACTTTCATATAATCCGAATAGGGCTTATTTTGATAAACCCGAAAAACTGAAACCCGATTGGATAAAACCGAAACTCGATTGGGACCCCGAATGCCCAGGCCTATATTTTAGTATATTTTATAGTTTTATTAAATTTAAAGATGGTTATTTTGATCAGAAACATGTATAAAATGTAAATTTGATTTTATGATTATTTTAAGTCATTTTCGTATATTTAAAAATTGGCCAAATAACAAAAAAATATATCAAAATAATATCGTTTTAGTTTGTTAACGATTGACTAATTTCTGTTAGATCAATATTAATTTATGCATATTTTAATAAGTTTAAGTATTTTTTGATTTATAATTGAGTTGAGTTTGTATTTGGCCTGAATATTTGTTCGGGGTCTATTTGGTAAATTAACAGGTTGAAATAGGCGCATTACCCACGTAAGGAGCGAAGTTAAGGAACAATTAGATATTCAGGAAGGAAGATATTCTGGCCCATGAAGGACCCATTTTATATATCATTTCGGTCGGAGCATACTTGATATCCCGAATAGGACAAATGAAGAGAAGACAGCATGGTGGACCCGACCCCGGACAGCAACAAGAACAAAGTCAATAATTTTACAACTCTTTTTCTCTATGCTTTCTTCGTCGCCGTCAGATTCAACTGTAAGTTATATCTTCTTCTTCTTGTTCTTCGTTCCTCCCAGAGAGATCTCAGTTGCTGAAACCTGTCCGAATGATCTTTGATTGAAGTACTTTTTTTTGTCTAGATTAGGGGATTCATGAGTTGAATGAATCTTAGAGAAGAGTATGTTTGATTGTGGCACAAATGGAGTCAAATCTCAAGTAATCAGTGGCCATCGTGAGAAGTTCATCAGGTATACATTTATATATATATATATATATATATATATAGCTAACCCTCTTTTTGTTTCTTTCTATTAATGAACCTAAAAAAGCAGTTTCTTGTTTTTCTTGATCAGGTTAGAGAGTATGGACTCAAGGTACTCGCAGAGCTCCGACAATACAGGCCTAAACAAATGCACATTAAACATACAAGCACCCAAACGTTTCGCTCAAGGAAGCAAAACATCGTCCGGATCTTTCAAGAAAGGCTTCAGAAAAGGCTCCGAGGGGCTCTGGTCCATAGGAAGATCCATTGGACTCGGCGTCTCGCGCGCTGTCTTTCCAGAGGATCTCAAGGTATCAGAGAAGAAGATATTCGATCCTCAAGACAAGTTTCTCTTGCTCTGCAACAAGCTCTTCGTTGCTTCCTGCATTCTAGCTGTTTCAGTGGACCCGCTCTTCTTGTATCTTCCCTTTATAAACGATAAAGCGAAGTGCATTGGTATAGACAGGAAGCTGGCGATCGTAGCGACGACGTTGAGGACGGTTATTGATTCTTTTTACCTATTTCACATGGCTTTGAGGTTTAGAACAGCGTACGTTGCTCCTTCTTCAAGGGTTTTTGGGAGAGGAGAGCTTGTGATTGATCCTAAACAGATAGCTAAGCGGTATCTTCGACAGTACTTCATCATTGATTTGCTTTCTGTTCTTCCTCTTCCACAGGTATAACCCCAAGCTTCTCTCAGTTTCAAGATTTACTTTGTTGATGTTTACTTTCTCTACATCTTTTTCAGATTACAGTTTGGAGATTCTTATACACTTCTAAGGGTGCTAATGTTCTGGCGACGAAGCAGGCACTTCGGTATATAGTGTTAGTTCAATACATTCCGCGTTTTGTTAGGATGTATCCTTTAAGTTCAGAGCTGAAGAGAACAGCAGGTGTATTCGCTGAAACCGCTTGGGCTGGTGCTGCTTACTACTTGCTACTCTACATGCTTGCAAGTCATGTCAGTAACATTTCTTTTATCCTTTTGTTACCACTGTTTTGTTTCTTATAAGTGTATGTGGTTGCAGATTGTTGGGGCTTTGTGGTACTTGCTTGCCTTAGAACGCAATAACGACTGCTGGAGTAAGGCTTGCGTCAAGAAAGACAACTGTACCAGAAACTTTTTGTTTTGCGGTAACCAGAACATGGAAGGTTATGCTGCTTGGTACACTGCGAAAAGCTCGGTTCTTCAGGAAATGTGTCCTGTCAATGTCACTGAAGGGGAAGAGCCTCCTTTTGATTTTGGAATCTACTCGAGAGCTCTCTCCTCTGGCATTGTCTCGTCTAAGAAGTTTGTCTCAAAGTACTTCTTCTGTTTGTGGTGGGGATTACAGAATCTTAGGTAATGATGAGAAGACAAAACAAACAAACACATTCAGCGTTTTGAGTTTCTTTATAGTAAATACTAAATAGTAATCATGGGTTTGTCAAAATTGCAGTACACTTGGTCAAGGGCTTGAGACTAGCACATACCCTGGAGAGGTTATATTCTCCATAGCACTTGCTATTGCTGGACTTTTACTCTTTGCCCTTCTCATTGGAAACATGCAGGTACAAAAAAACAACAAAAGCTTGTTCGGTTTTTAAATTTTTATGTATTATTAAGAAACAATGTTCAAGAAATGATTGAGGGTAAATAGACGTTTTGTATAGTACTAACAACTATCTGGATTGTTAGGGGCCTAGGCAGATCAATGCGGATTATTAGGGTCTAGGCAGATCAATGCGTTAATAAATTATTGATTTATTTTATACAGTATATTTTAAACATTTATATAAGATATTTTAATTTTTGAGTTTAATTTTATAAAATTATTTTGATGAATCAAAGTTCGATATACAAAACAAAATTAGACAAATTTGTGAATTTGTACCAACATTATTACTCAATTTAACAGATTTAGACTAATTTAGATTTATTTAAACATGTTTTGACTGATTCATAACAGTTTAAACTGATTTGAATCATATAAATCGGATTTTAAGAAAATTGTTTCGGCTATGACCAAATTGCCAGCCTAGGTGGGTGTCTAGCCGCTGCGCAGACCGATTTTTAGAACAGTAATGATGTTGGTATTTCTGTGGACAGACTTATCTTCAATCGCTTACTATCCGGTTAGAAGAAATGCGAGTCAAAAGACGCGACTCAGAACAGTGGATGCATCACCGAATGCTTCCACCAGAACTGCGGGAACGTGTCAGAAGATATGACCAGTACAAGTGGTTAGAGACGCGCGGAGTTGATGAAGAGAACATTGTTTCCAACCTCCCAAAGGATCTAAGAAGAGACATCAAACGTCATCTCTGTCTAGCCTTAGTCCGAAGAGTAAGTCTCCTCTCTCTTATCAACTCATTTGAAACATCTTGTTTGAAAACTGAATGTCTCTTAGGTTCCATTGTTTGATAACATGGACGAGAGGCTGCTAGATGCAATCTGCATGAGGCTCAAGCCGTGTCTATACACTGAGAAGTCTTTCTTGGTCCGTGAGGGAGATCCTGTGAACGAGATGCTCTTCATAATCCGTGGTCGGCTCGAGAGTGTGACCACTGATGGCGGGAGGAGTGGATTCTACAACCGTAGTTTACTTAAAGAAGGAGACTTCTGCGGGGACGAGCTTTTGACATGGGCGCTTGATCCCAAATCAGGCTCTAACTTACCGTCCTCGACGAGAACCGTCAAGGCCTTGACAGAAGTAGAAGCCTTCGCTTTGATAGCCGATGAGCTTAAGTTTGTGGCGAGCCAGTTCAGGAGGTTACATAGCAGACAGGTGCAACACACTTTTAGATTCTATTCGCAGCAGTGGAGGACTTGGGCCGCTTGCTTTATCCAAGCTGCATGGAGACGGTACACAAAGAGGAAGAAACTTGAACAACTTAGAAAAGAAGAGGAAGAGGAAGAGGAGGAGTCTGCTGCGAGGCTTATTGCAGGAGGAAGTCCTTATAGCATCAGAGCGACGTTCTTGGCTTCAAAGTTTGCTGCCAATGCGCTTCGTAGTGTTCACAAGAACAGGATTAGGAAGTCTAATTTGGCACCACCATCAACTAAAGAGCTGGTGAAGTTTCAGAAACCTCCAGAACCAGATTTCTCTGCTGATTGCTGAAGAAGATCTTTGGCTTTATATTGATACTATTCTTCTTTTTTTACTTGTACACAATATCTAAGAACACATCAACTTAAAAGATTCATTTTTCTGTTATAGAAAAATACTTAGTTGGGTGTTTTATAAGTGTTTGTTAACACACCCAAATACTGTAATATAAAGAATAATATGTTATTTGCCTTTTTTTTTCTTTTTTAATTAAGACATGTGAATTATATTCCACAGAAATTGTTTTTGAAAGTTATTTATCCAATGACAAAGTTGAGGTGGTGTATTTTTAATGCAAATGCAGATTGAACTTTGGTAGATATACTTCCACCAAATCATTATTCACCTCAAATTTTTTTAATATATGGCATTTATGCTAATAATAATTATTATGTTTATTTAACCTATTCAGTCGGGAAAAAAAAACATTTCACTTGATCCAGTTTACTTGAATGATTCAATTTTTTTGTAATAAAAAGTTACAGGTGTGAGTTCCTCAGGAAAATTGAAACTGCATGTCTCCCCTTGTCATTTTCTGCCTCATTTTGGTCTCTCGCAAATTTGTCTTACAGCATCTTCAACAAATCTTATTGTGAGGTTTTTGTCTCTTCAACAAATTCTTTAACTTTTAAATTTTGAATAACTGAAAAGTGATCATTGAAATTTCAATATTCAAAACCTCTATTTACTGTTCATTTAGTTACTATAATAATATAACTTACATGTAATTCTACTAATGTCGATTTGTGTTTTGGAATTGCCATTCTCGTCTCTTAACAACCATCCAATACCACAAGTTTCAGAGTCTACATGCCATAAAAGTATCTACAATGCACTCCAGTTTATCTACTCCCGTTTATCTACTGTAAGAGGGAAGAGAGACCGTTGTGGAATCGGTTGAGGTTATTTTAATCCTTATAATCGGGTTTTCTCTTGTTTTCAAGCTACTATTTTGCATTTCAGTTAGTCTGGTGAAGGATGAGATCACTACTATTTTTAGTTTTCATTTTACATTTTCATGAAAATTTCATTTACATTCAAATCTTACACTATCTAATAGAAGTTAGAACGAACTTACACATCTGTTTGTGTTTTGGAATTTCTATCATATTTATTCATATCCGTCATAAGGATAATATAGTCTCCGTTACCAAATATGATAAATCCTTTTCGTGGGCACGTGCGAGCATAAAGGTTCGCCTGCTCAGTCGGGCTAACGTTTACTATTTTCACCTCTTTATCAATATTTAAAGTTTAAACTTCTATCGATTTTACCAAAGAAAAACACTGAATTTGGTGATATATCACTTTTCAAAAGTATTAGACAACTAATTGTCTTATATTTATATCCAGAAGCAATACTGATATATCCTAGTCCACACGACAAATCATCTTTTATTTATAAAATTTATATATGATCATTGTTTGTATATGCAATAACGTATGTGCAAAATAAACGTTGTATATATGAATGCTTTTTTGTTTTGTGTTCAAGTTCATTGTATAGTATGATTTCTCACCGTATTGCATGTATCAAAATCGTATATACGATTGCATTTATGTTAAAAATATATATGTATACGACTGCATTTTATCATATTTTTAAAATATGGTTACAAAGGCGTATATAATAGAGTTATTAACACTGCAGGGCAGTTTCTAAGTTTTATTTACACATTGGGACAGTTATGGCTATTAGAGCAGTTTTTGTGTGAAAAGTCTTAACTTGTCCTTGAAAATTGGTAACTAGTTGTGTAATGAAGGGACTGGTTTGTAATTACTTTAATTGGAATTTTGAAATTTAAAAAATAGCAGTGGGCCCGTCTTAAGATAAATCCCACTTATAATTAATTTTAAAACTTAATTTCACCGGTTGTGTTAAAAGTTATTTCTATTTTTCATTGGTGAAAAACCAGAGAGACGACGAAGGAGACTAGAGCGAACGGAGACGACCTCTGGAAATTAGAAGCACCGTGCATATTTTCAGGACCTGTGATAATTGAGATGTCGAAGAGAGTTGAGCGACGGAGGCGACCTCTGAAAATTAGAAGCACCGTACAAACACTGATGAAATCTTGAAGTTGAAAATCAAAACTTGTTTTTTGCTTGGTTTTTTATTCTAATCGGTTAATCTATACTATAGTTGTAAATTATAGAAGTAAAACGCAAAAGTAAATGAAGATTCCATGATAAGTATCAATGACGACTCTGAGATCTATTTGCAGGAAACGCTGGAAACCCTAATATGAAGAAGATGAAATTATTACAAAATTGCCACTCTTATTAATTGTACACATTCACTTAAATGTACCGTAAAACATAACTTAATTGTACACATTCGCATATGTACACGTATATAAATTTAATATACATGCAAAAAATCGGGTCAACATTGAACACATGTACACGTTATCGTAAATGTCCACGTGTACACTGGTTACTAAATATATATACATGTAACTTAATTGTACATGAGAACTCAAACATTATAACATACATATAACTTAATTGTACATGTATATATATACCGGTTAGAATGGGTTCACTAGATTGTATATCCACGTGTACACTTGTTACTAAACATATATACATGTACAAGGGTTAGTAAATATTTTGGATCGGTCACATATGCATCGTGTACACATATATGTTGCATTATCCATATGTACAGTAAGCCGCAAAATCCACATGTAAACCATATTAGACATATGTATATTGGCTTATAAATATTTATATTTACATGTTTACTGTATATATTGACATTTACATGTTTACATAATTTTGACTGTCCACATGTATACATGTGTACATGTTTACTATACATATTTACTTGTGTGTATGTGTACATGTTTATTTATGTTCATGTGTATATTATTGAAGTGATGTACAAGTAGAATACAAGGTTAATATACAATTTTGTTTGATTTGTGTGGTTTAGTAACCGTGTACAAATATATATTATCTATATATTTACACGTGTATATGTATATAGTTTTAAAGCGATGTACAAGTAAAACACAACATTGAGTTATGTGGTTTGGTAACCATGTACAAGAAGTATATATATAAATGTGTACATTAACTTCAGTTGCAGTGGCACACGACACGATCGGGGCGTATATAAAAGTTTGTACACATGTACAGTTTGGATGTAATGTACACACGACTTTTATCTTAATGTGTTTTTTCCATTAATATTGCAAAATTACAAATATAACCTCATCTTCTTCCTTAGCCATTGTCGACCAGAAACCCTAATATCTGCATATCTTGCCTATTTTCCACGATTCTTTATACTATCAACTTGTTTTTGATGTATTTTACCCAAATGTGATAGCTTTCAATCATAATTCATTGTTTAATCTTAAAAGTTCGAACAAAAGTGATTTTTTTGGTTTCTGATTTGATGAACGATTTGTTCCAAATCTCCATGGCTGAGTGCTGCCTTCTTAAAAACCACGTCTGTCTCCGGCTAATCAAGATGTACAACGACGAGATCTCACAGTGGTATGTTAAAAAAATTGAAAAGAGAATCGATGAGATTTTGCGATCTCTTGAATAAATTTTGTAAAACTCAATTTGTTGGAAAAAAATTAAAAAAAAAAAATTTCAGAAGGGTTGTGATGAAATCTCACCAATTAATCTGTCTTGTCAACAATGAAGAATTAATCTGGACCATTGAGATAGCATATAGATGTGTGGAGGAGGTTAATTCCCGCTAATACAATATTCTTAGTTAGACAAAGAGTTAGTTGCAAGCTGACTATATCGTTTAGAAAAAGGGAAAGAAGGAAACACAGTTAGTAGAAACTGCCTTGATAGCATAAACTGTTTCATTGTGTAATAAAAAACTTAAAACTGTTCTATGGTGTAATTCTTTCTATATAATATGAGCATGCACGCAAATCAAATAAGGTTGAAGAAGAAAGAGAGGGAGTAAGAAAGAATGATATCAAATGGGGAAATTGCAGAAGAATAAACGCACTCCGACGAAGATTTGCCGACTGTCTCTTATCTTTCTTTCTTTTTTTACTTTTACACTTTTACTTTTACCTTTTACTTTTGCATGTACTTTATTTTACTTTGAAATATTTTTGCGGATATTTTAGAATTCCAAAGCCAAAACGCGAGTGTTGCTTGTGGGGTGAGCTTTACTTCACGCACTTCTATAAAAATATCAGCTGATGGGGTTTTGTGTATATAGCTTTAAAGCTTTTTAATCTCATTTCTGTTGTTCTCCCTTTTTGCGAGTGTGAGAACTGTGAATCAAAATCTCTTGTTAGTTGCTACTATGGATGATATGTTAAGTTTTTTTTTTTAATTTCAATATGCAAGTCTTTTAAATTTTCGAGATTTGACCTACAAATTTGTTCCAATGAAAAATTTGATTTGAGCATTACAAAATTTTAGATTAAATAACATCTAAGTTTTTCTTAAGTAATGGTGATTTGGTGATGAAAAAGCATTTGTATATGGTATATTTCGTGGATCTGTTTCACACTAAAATATTTCAATTACATTTGGTTAATCAAAGTGGAACGCTATAAACTCATTACGAACTCTTAATTAATCAGCTAATTTACTTATAAATTATATTGGAAGGTTAATCGGAGAGTTTAGGCCTGATCACACTTAAATGCTCCAATGGTATTCTATTTCTTACTCTATAATAGAGTGAAAAATATGTTTACTCCAAATATAGAGTAATTTGTTTTTTTTTTGTTCATCACTCTATTTTCTACTCTAAAATAGAATACCATTGGAGCAAACTCAAACTATATTATAGAGTTACTCTATTTTATAGTAAAAAATAGAGTAGACCATTGGAGATGGTCTTAATTAACAAACAAAAAAGTATTGTAAGTAGATTCTTAAACCACATAATATTTATAGACACTTATAAGAATATTTCATAAATTCAAAAGTCTTTTAGTCTCTTAAAAACTTTTTCAAATCAATAGTTCTTTAATTTATTTTTAATAAATAAAAATTATATAAAATTATAAATTATTTTCAAGTTTCAACAGGGAAATTTTTTGTTTCAAGAAAATTACAAATATTAGAACTTAACATTTTAAGATATTAGTATTTTGCACTATTTTTCCAATAGTATTTTGCACTCTAATTTCGGATTATGCTGTTAATTTTAAACTCAATTAGGAGACGAATCATGTAGAGATAAATAATTTGTAGGCATATACAATTATATTAGCATGAACATTTTGCACCTATAACCATGTTTTTTGGATTCATGGGCATGTTATGCATGTTTCCTTACGTGAATTCAAATACATATAATGTATTATTGTTAAAAAAAAGTACTTCATATCTCAGAATCATTAGATGATATCCAATATGGCTGATGCTTTTAGTCTCACTTAATTATCAATAATTCAATATAATGTTCTCTATGATGGATACACTTCAGTGGGTTATGTAGCTGCTACTATAGGAATGTACGTCGCATATGCCATTATAGGGGTGGGCGTTCGGATACCCGTTCAGGTTCGGATCGGGTATTTCAGATTTTCGGGTACTTTAGTATAGAGGTGTAGAATCCGTTCGGGTATTTCTGTACTTCGGATCGGGTTCAGGTATTTTTAGTTCGGATTCGGTTATTTCGGATCAGGTTCGGATATTTAGATTTTGAAAAAAAATTACAATTTTCATTTCTCAAGTTTCTTGTATTAAAAATATAACTTTCAGTTAACTAATTTTTTAATTTTAATAGATTGAATAGTTAATAGATTTGGACATAACATTTTAAAACTAAAAATGCATTAATTTAGTTATTTTTAAAAAAAATTGGATGTAACTTTTTGTTAATTTTTGAAATAAAAAACTTGACATGTATTTTAAGTGAGTAGCAAATCATTTTTTCCGTAATTATATGTATATCATATGAATTTAAAGTATGTGTAGTATCAATATAAATATTTTATATAAAATGAGAGATATAAACTAAAAATATAAGGTTAATTATACATATGTTCGGTTATCTTCGGATATCCATTCGGGTTCGGGTATCCAATCTCTCCTTATTCAATATCCGTTCGGGTATTTTTCTACTTCGGTTCGGGTTTTTCGGATCGGGTTCGGGTGTCACTTCGGATATCGGGTAAAGTATCCACCCCTATGCCATTAATGCATGTTTAATAAAGTTGAGTTAAATCATGTTTTTTTTGTATTTTTGGTTTACCCCTCTTCAAACATTGTCATGAAATCTCTATGCTTCACACTTCAGCTAATTCTATGTGAATGTTATATGTCACATGAGGATAAATGATGTGTTACTACAACTTTTTTTGTGGTCAAGATGTTGCTATGAACTTATGACTACCGAAATGTTTTCTACAAGAAACAACTCGTATTAAATATATTTTGATGAAGTGGCCCAGATATATATATAGATATATATTAATTTGTTTTATGAAAAATTTCTGAATTCAAGGTGATAATTAAATGTGTATGTATACCTCTAAACCATAAATAATGACGTTAAACAGCATATATTTTCGTATACCTGATGGTATAAATGATAATTTTTATTTTTTTTTGGTAGGATGCAGGGGAAAAGATCCCCTACTTTTATTAATAAAATAAAAACAGACTACGGGCAAATTTGCCGAGTCCTCGCAACCTCATTCAAATCCTCCAACATAATAGGAGCAACATGCTCTGGAACAGAATCAAAGAAATGTAAACCAAACTGTAAAGAAAACGCATAGTTAGCTAATCCATCTGCTAGACGATTAGTCTCCCTATACACATGAGAAAAGTTGACTATCCAATCTCTTGATACGAAGCCATAGCACAAACGTACTAGGAAGGACAGGAGATGAGAATCATGAATCCCTGTCTTAAGAAAACCCACCACACTCTTCGAGTCGACTTCCACCTCAAGCTTGCGAATACCCTTATTCCATGCTATACACAGGCCATAGTATACACCCCACAATTCTGCCAGTGGAGCCGAACATATGATGGTATAAATGATAATGGATCGAACTAAAGTGTTGTTTCCCATTAACTTCGAATGTGCTAGATTCGATTCTTCTTTTCATCGAATTTCTGCAGAAGAAGAGTACTTATTCAATTAAAAGCAGAAAGAACAAGTCAGGCGGACGAACACTATAAGATACAAATGTGTAGAACACGAATTTGAAGCATATATCATTGGTGTAATTTGTGTTTGTGAGAATATTGGCCCACATGATATAGATTAGATATTTTTATTCTTTTCTAAGTGGTTCAGAAAATAATATTAGCATGCTTTTGTAAAAAGAGAGGCAAACATCAACGTTTTAATTCGGCCACTTTAAAATTTATGTCGCGCAAATTATTGAGCAATATGATTCTGCTTCTGAATAATCGACTATTATATATGACAGGTTTCAACTTATAGTAATAAATAATCGACTATTGTACTCCATGCATTTCATTTTAAATATCGTTTATTTATTTTTGCATAAATTCACAAAGTATTAATTTGTATTATATATTTAAATAGTAAGCTATCTATTTAGTTAAAACAATGTAGTAAAACTCAAAAAAAAAACTCATTTTTTTTCTAAATCAACAATTTAACTAAATTAAGCATATAATACAATAAAAATAATGCAACAGCCACTTTTTCTTAAACATATACTGTTTGAATGATATTTTAACTAAATTATATACATACTATGAAATGGAAGAGTTAGATATTCTTCTTACTAATAAATTTGGCAATATTAACGGGAGAATAACTTATTCATGGTTCAACTTAGCTCAAATGCGACAATTAATATATGAACTAGACTGTTTTCACATTTATATTCTTAAATTAGATTTTTGGTATATCTATTTTGAGAAAATCAAATGATGAGGTGAATGAGCTGCCACTTCAAATAAAACAATTCAAACTGCTGAATTATCGACAACTTCAGTTATTACGTTGTTAATAACTAGAAACAAAAATCTATATAATCTAATAAATTTATAGTTTCAGTAATCTTAGTAAAATATAAGTTTATATATAAATCGCATTTCTTATACTTTGATTACTACTGTTAAAAGTTATTTTTATCTGTCATCATTAATAAAGCACAATAAAAAAAAGTACTCAAAATTTGATACAAATTCGTTGAGCCATGCAATACATGTCTAAAACCAAATATCATAATGATATAGAGTTAGAGGATTCACCGAAAGGTACATACGGTACGGAGGTTGGATCACAACTATACTAGATCCAAAACAAACCTTCACCACTAAATTAAGAGAAACTGATTTCAATGTTGGTTTATCTGGATTCGGACATGAATAACAACGATCTTTTTTGCTAACGGAAAACATTTATTGTGTAATATGGATTATTGGTATATACACACTAACTAGGTAAATTTTTTATATTTATTTTACCAACTTACATGTATATTTATCAAAAAAAAATTACAATGTATATTAAATATTAATCGTAGTTTTTGTTTGCTCATAATTAATATCAGAATATTATATGGAAAAAAAGACTAAGCAACAAAAACAAGGAAAAGGATAAAAGAAGCGTTACGTAATGATCACTGAAAATACGTGAGAAGGAAAATAGGGAGATTGGTTGCATAGCATATTGCTCATGACCTCATCTTCATCTCCCAAAATGGGCAATTCTGGTCCATCTATGATGTTCTGTTTGAACTGTCCTTCTGAAGCTTAGCAAACAATCAAACTATAATCTTAATTAAGCTTATAGTAATTATTTGATGAGGGACGTAGGAAACGAGTGAAAAGCAATCTTAATAACAACGAAACAAAGTGTCAATCACGCTACCACCATTGGTTATGTGTTTCTTCTTTATGTGTTCATTCTTCTACGTTATTGTCATTCAAAAAAAAAAACTCAATAAATTTGATGTATTACATGATCGACTGGTTTAGAATATTACATGTTTTGTAATTTTTAATCAATACTTAACTTTAAAAAAGTAGAGAGGTAACTCTTACTTAAACAGCTTCGCCTACTTCCCCAAACGTGACAAGAAAGGATAACTAGAATCATAGAAAAAATTGTAAAGCTGAATTATTAGTGTGTTAAGTTTTTGAGAAGGGGCCATAGTGCACTCAACGATATTAAATGGTCAACAAAGGAAGAACACAAAAACTATAGGGACTTCTCAGAGAAAATGTAACATCACAAATCACACCACATCAGGCAAGCCAAAAGTAAACCTCTTTCCGTATTCCACCCTTTTAAAAAATATCTTTTACTTTGTTTCACATTTCATTTATATTCTATAAATAAAAATGCAATTACCATGATTATTTCTTTCTTTTTTAAATAGAAATTATATTTATCTTTCCGAAAAGGGCATCCAGTGAATACAACAGAATCCGGTTAACCGGAAAAGCGTAAGCTCTAGGTTACATGCTTCTGGCTAAACAAACATAAAAAAAGGTTACAGTAACAAAATTATAGTGAAACTATGGGAGAAAATAAGAACAAGACAAAAGGAAAGGTGGTAGAGCAAATCAGTCTCGTACCCCCACTGCCACTTGTATAGTACCGTGTTACTAGTGGTGGTAGCATTAGTACACTACACACGTCTATTCTTATGTTGTTTTATTTTTCTTTCTCGAAACAAAAGATATATTGTTCATAATATTGAGCTATCTTACGAAGACAATCATTTAAAAAATGCATTAGAATCACATGTACTAGATTTAATGGTAGCTATACTAGATTTAATGGTAGCTACACTAGCTATTCTATCGAGACATTTTCAGTCACACTCTATTTTTTACTCTAAAATAAAGTTTAAAATAAAATGTTTTTAATGGTATTAATCCAAATATAGAGTAACTTATTTTTTTTGTTCATCACTTTATTTTCTATTTTAAAATAGAGTATCATTGAAGTAAACTCAAACTCTATTATAGAATTACTCTATTTTATAGTTGAAAATGGAGTAAACCATTAGAGATAGTCTTAATATTATTAACACGTATGAATTTTTTCATTAAAGTTTTAAAAATATTACAAAATAAAGATATTAATAAACTGTTATTCTGAATTTTTAAAATAATAACTATTTATATCAGAGTATAGCATATAATAAAATTTGATGTCAGTTTGAAATATCCAAAATTAAGTATACATATCTTTAAATTTACTCTTACATATTTAAGAGATTCAGAAAATAAGGTTAAGAATCTTCCATTTCCATTGGTACTCTTAGGTAAGAGTAAAATCTAAATAATAAAAGAAAAACATAATCCCAACCTATTGGCGAATGATATAGAGTTGAAACCCTATATACTTACAAAATATCAAAATCCAAATCTTTAACAAATTTTAGATTTCTTTCGTAGTAAATTGTTTAAAGAAGGATGTCAAACTGAGAGTATACTTCTTTCTCATGTACTCATATTAAATTGTGTATGAGCTCCGTTTATTATGTTTACTCTCTCTTTGTGTTTGGTTGTGTGCGCGGTCCGATATTCATAATTGTTAGTGTAGTTTAAGTACTCATATGATTCGAATCCAACAAAAAAACATAACCTTACTAATGACCAATTCTATTTAAAACTATGTGAAATCTCAACATAATTTATCAATTTACAATGGTATGATCTTTTTTGTTTTGGGTTTTCAGAAAACAAAACAAAAGAATAATATTTTCAGTAACGTACCCAATTAAGAATAATGCTCTATTTTATCTTTTTAAATTTCAAACAGGGAACAAAAGAAAACTGATTCTCCATGCTTATGATTCTATTCCCATGCAAAAGTTGATAAAAATGTAATTTTTTTTTTTAAAAAAAAGACTAAACCTTTCTTATGTTCTCATCCCATCTCTGATCTCTTCCCCTAATTTGCCACCCTTATTTATGTGTGGAACAAGTTTTCACAAAATTGGCATTAAAACAAAAAAAGAAGAGAAACTGAACAAAAGTAAAATCACACCAATACGGGTCCGTATCAGCTTTCCAACCTCATTCTCCCCTCCCCCCCACACTAAACCACTACACAACCTTCTCTCTCTCTACAAATCCAGAAGAAAAAATGCTCTCTGGTTTTAAACCTGTTTCTGTGTGTTGATTATCTCTCCTTACAATTCATACATAATTCAGTGCGAGCCAGAGACAGAGAAAGTTTTTAAAACAAAACCCAAGAAAAAGAAAGAAAAGCATTCTTCTTTCTTCTTTGTTGCTTTTGCTTTATCTCTCTTTTGTGGGCACAGAAAACATCAAAAACAAAGTTTCTGTTCTTCAGTTTTGTTGTTGTTTTGTTTTTGTCTTTCCTTCTCCTTGTGGTAAACCTTTCATGGCGGTTATGAAGAAAGATCCTTACTTTCTCTTCTCTTTCGTCTCCTTCTTGTTACTCTGTTTCTCCACTTGCTCTCTCTCTTCTCAGCCCAGAAACCCTGAAGGTAGCACAAAAAAAAAAGATTTTTATTTTTATTTTAATTTTCTTTGGGTGTCTGAAAGACTAAAAAATTATGTTTTTTTTTAATGTTGACAGTGGAAGCTCTGATAAACATAAAGAACGAATTACACGACCCTCATGGTGTTTTGAACAACTGGGATGAGTTCTCTGTTGATCCTTGTAGCTGGACCATGATCACTTGTTCTCCCGACAACCTCGTTACTATCCTGTAAGTGTTTTTTTTTTTAATCTCTCTCTCCGACAGACATTAATCTTCTTCTTCTATCTCCAATGGCAGAGGAGTTCCAAGCCAGTCTCTTTCTGGTACTTTATCAGCCTCCATCGCAAACCTCACTAACCTCCATCAAGTGTAAGACTGCGACACCCTTCTCTCTTTGTTTGTTTCTTCACAACAATACAAAATAAAGTTTGGAACTTTTGTTTGTTTCTCCAACCTCGATTCCAGTTTTATGCTGATGGGTTTTTGTTTTTTGTTGTTGTGAAGGTTATTACAGAACAATAACATCTCCGGCAACATCCCACCGGAGCTCTGTTCTCTACCAAAGTTACAGACTTTGGATCTTTCCAATAACCGGTTTTCAGGCGAAATTCCCGGTTCGGTTAACCAGCTCACTAGTCTCCTATATCTGTAAGTCTTTGCAAAATTTTAATAATCAAGAGCTTGTCCTCTTACTTAACCTCGTACGTGCTGTTTTGTTTTTGGTGTAATGATTTATTTTTAGGAGGTTGAACAACAACTCATTATCTGGGCCCTTTCCTGCTTCTCTCTCTCAAATCCCTCACCTCTCTTTCTTGTGAGTATATACAGTCTTTTTTTTTTTAATTTGGTTTAATTTTTAACCTTTCTTTGACTCCTGTTCTTGATGTTTTGTTCAGAGACTTGTCTTACAACAATCTGAGAGGTCCTGTTCCTAAATTTCCTGTAAAGACAATCAAGTAAGAGTTTCTTTTTCATAAACATTTCAACACACTTGTTGTTTCTTGACTTATTTAAACTGATTTTATTTGTTTTGAGTGTAGTATTGCTGGGAATCCATTGATTTGTAGAAGCAGCCCACCTGAGATTTGTTCAGGATCAATCAATCCAAGCCCTTTCTCTGTCTCTTTAAGCTCCTCCTCTGGTAAAAAATCTTGTCTCTCTTCTCCTTTGGTTTTATTACATTTTTTCATTAGTCTTTAACCATTTGTGATATTGTAGGACGCAAGACCAACGTATTAGCAGTTGCGCTTGGTGTAAGCCTCGCCTTTGCTGTTAGTGTGATCCTCTCCCTCGCCTTCATTTGGTACAGAAGGAAACAAAGACGGCTTATGATCCTCCGCATAAGTGGTTAGTTAGTGAACTCAGACCCTTGTGTTTTTTTAATTTTCTGTTCAAATTCAAACCTTTTGTGTGTTGTTGTTTGTGCAGACAAGCAAGAGGAAGGGCTACTAGGACTAGGGAATCTAAAAAGCTTCAGTTTCAGAGAACTCCATGTAGCTACGGATGGTTTTAGCTCCAAGCACATACTCGGTGCAGGCGGGTTTGGTAATGTCTACAGAGGAAAGCTTGGGGACGGTACAATGGTTGCAGTGAAACGTTTGAAAGATGTGAATGGAACCTCAGGGAACTCTCAGTTCCGCACCGAGCTTGAGATGATCAGCTTAGCTGTTCACAGGAACTTGCTTCGGTTAATCGGTTACTGCGTCAGTTCTAGCGAAAGGCTTCTTGTCTACCCTTACATGTCCAATGGCAGCGTCGCCTCTAGGCTTAAAGGTAACTCATAGAACTCATTTAAGTCACACGAGACTGAATCACTTTTTAACTGATGTTTGTTTACTGTTTACAGCTAAGCCTGCGTTGGATTGGTACACAAGGAAGAAGATAGCCATAGGAGCTGCGAGAGGTTTGTTCTATCTACACGAGCAGTGTGATCCAAAGATCATTCACCGTGATGTCAAGGCGGCGAATGTGCTTCTAGACGAGTTTTTTGAAGCTGTCGTTGGAGATTTTGGGCTTGCCAAGCTGCTCAACCACGAGGACTCGCATGTGACAACCGCGGTTAGAGGCACTGTTGGTCACATTGCGCCTGAGTATCTCTCCACAGGTCAGTCATCTGAGAAAACAGATGTCTTTGGGTTCGGTATACTCTTGCTAGAGCTCATCACAGGGATGAGAGCTCTCGAGTTTGGCAAAACCGTTAGCCAGAAAGGAGCAATGCTTGAATGGGTGAAGAAACTGCACAAAGAGATGAAAGTAGAGGAGCTTGTGGACCGAGAACTGGGGACAACGTACGATAGAATAGAAGTTGGAGAGATGCTGCAAGTGGCTTTGCTCTGCACTCAGTTCCTTCCAGCGCATAGGCCGAAGATGTCTGAAGTGGTTCAGATGCTTGAAGGAGATGGATTGGCTGAGAGATGGGCTGCTTCACATAACCATTCACATTTCTACCATGCCAACATGTCTTACAGAAGTATTACCTCTACTGATGCTAATGGAGACAACCAAACCAAACATCTGTTTGGATCCTCAGGGTTTGATGATGAAGATGACAATCATGCCTTAGATTCTTTCGCCATGGAACTCTCTGGTCCTAGGTAGAGAAAGAAAGAAAGATAAGCCCCATGAGTTTAAATTTTTTTGGAGATGATATAGACATGTAAATTGTAATGAAAATTTGAGATTATGGGGTCTAATGTTTACTATTTTGGATGTAGATATTATTTATTTTGGAAGGTGTTTTTCTTTGTTTTTCTGTTTTTGGTGTTTGTCTCTCTCAAACTCATTAAGACTTATTTTGAGAATGTTTGTTATGGTCACATATGTCTTTGAAGCTTATTGTGGTCCAGTGAAAGCAATGTTTGGTCAAACTGTGCCCTTATGTGGTATCTGCACAACAGGTTAATGATGTTCTGACTTGTACTTCTGTTTGTTTTTTGTTTTATTAGTTTTTCAGTTTCACTCACCTAACAAGTTTCTGTAATGCATGATGAGAGGTACCAAGTCAAAATGTTAGGTAATAAGTAATGATTGTTATGTTTCAGATGAATAGTAGTAGATAGAAATTTTATAATTTAATTACATAAAATTTTTACTACAAATTCCTACAAATAAAAAGCCTATTTGGATCAGCCTAGTTGATACAGTTATACTTTATAGGAGGAATAGGATCAAGATACATGTAAGATCCTACAGCTTGCATCACAAGCGACATACATGCATCATGTGTTCCAAGGCTTGGATCAGGGTCTAACATGAACATTATAGGGTCTTGATCTCATATAATCTGTCATGTAATCTTAGTTTTTTTCTGCTGATTAGGTTTCCTGAAAAGGAATGGTTCCTCTACCGTACCTCCACCTATAGTCCCAAAATTTGGAGTAACTAACACATGCATATATTAAAATCTCCCACTACAAAGATGTGAAGTACATGGCAGATTATATGAGATCGAAACCATATAATAATATATATAATCTCAACAAACCTTTTCTATTTACAATCTCATGAAAAGAACTTTCTCTAGATCTGTCAATGAAATAATTGTTTATAGCTTCACCAAGACTTCCAATCTTATGTAGGAACAAGAGTTCATCATAATGGTGCAAGGCTTGTCAATGTTCTTTAGCCATGCATCATGTGTTCCAAGGCTGGTCATGTAGTGTTGCAGTGTTGACGTCTAAGAACATAAAATTGGAAATTAAAATCGATGAATCGCCTAACCCGGGTTTTCTAAATGAGGCCTAAGATTTGGTCTCATAACGCATGACCAAGCAAATAACAACTTAGTTCATGGTAAGACTCAAAGTCTCAAACTCAGGAAGAGGCTACCACCGTTTAGTTTAAAAATTCCAAATTTTGGGACTACATGTAGAGGTCGATGAGCCATTCTTTTTCAAGAAAACCTAGGCAGCCGAAAACTAGAGTAGAGCAAATGTATGATGGATATTTGGGAAACAATAGAAAGAGTCAAAAGACTAGTAATGTTCCATATTAGTTATATATTTTTTTGTAACACATGCATATATATTAAAACCTCGCATTACAAAAGATGTGAAGTACATGACAGGTTATATCAGATTAAGAACCTATAATAATATATAACCTCAACGAACTTTTGCTATTAGTAGTCTCATGATCTTTAGTTGTTGTTCTTGAATATTATTTCTTCTAATGGTGTCATCAATTCGTTATGCTTTGATATTTTATATTCTTCTTTCCGACCACAGTCTTGATGCTATGAACCATATCTTAATCCTCTACTGTGTTACAAAATGGTATATCCGACTCTTCTTGTTCTGAGCTCTCAAGTCCATGAGTGCAATCTCTGTCTGAACAACAATGGAATATCTTTTCCAAACATCACTCTTACTCTTCATCATTCTCTCATGCTCCATTGTCACAGAATCCGCCAAGAAATCTAACCGAATGGCTTTGAAGCTGATACACCGTGACACAATGGCCCGTAACGCTCGAGCTCCGGTCACTCTAGAAGACCATATCCAACACCTGACAAGTCTCTCATCAGCTCGGTTCATGCATCTACAGAACACGATTGATAAAGAGCTGAGCAGCAGTGACTTCCAAGTCGACATGCACCAAGCAATCACGACGTCGATGTTCTTCGTAAACTTCTCGGTAGGACAGCCTCCGGTGCAGCAGTTCGCAATCATGGACACAGGAAGCTCACTGTTATGGATCAAATGTCTTCCATGCAAACAATCCTCGTCGTCTCCACGTCCTATCTTCAATCCAGCATTGTCTTCATCGTACGTAGAGTATTCATGCAACGATGAGTTTTGTAGGTATGCACCAGCGGGACACTGTGGATCCTCGCACGAGTGTCTTTACGAGCAAGTGTACATAAACGGCGCTGGCTCCAAAGGCGTATTCGCTAAAGAACAGTTAACGTTCACAACGCCTAACGGAAACAGAGTTTTGAGTAAACCAGTTGCGTTTGGGTGTGGCCATGAGAATGGTGAACAGTTAGGGAGTGAGTTAACCGGTATTTTGGGTTTAGGAGCTAAACCGGCGTCCGTCGCGGTCCAGCTCGGGTCTAAATTCTCGTACTGCATCGGCGACTTAGCTAACAAAGACTACAGTTTCAACCAGCTGGTTCTTGGAGAGGACGCTGATGTTCTCGGCGATCCAACGCCCATTGAGACGGAGACTGGCATCTACTACATGAGTCTTGAAGGGATCAGTGTCGGGGAGAAACAACTGAATATAGAACCAATGGTTTTCAAAAGAAGAGGAGCAAGAACAGGAGTGATACTCGACTCCGGGACACTCTTCACTTGGCTCGCAGAAGCAGCTTACAGAGAACTCTATAACGAAGTAAAAGCCATTCTTGATACGCAGCTGGAGAGGTTCTGGTTTAGGGACTTGTTGTGCTACCATGGGAAAGTAAACGAAGAGCTGATAGGTTTCCCTGTCGTGACGTTTCGGTTTGCGGGAGGAGCGGAGCTGGCTATGGAGGCTGCGAGCATGTTCTATCCGTTGTCGGAAACTGATGTGTATCTTAACGTGTTTTGTATGTCGGTGAGGCCGACCACGGAACATGGAAGGCAGTATAAAGATTTCACAGCTATTGGGTTAATGGCTCAGCAATACTATAATATTGCTTATGACCTCAAGGAGAAGAACGTTTATCTACAGAGAATCGACTGTGTTCTACTTGATGACTATTCTCCATCCTGATAACATATAAATAAATGTAACTGTTGTTCGACCAAAAAAAAAATGTAACTGTTGTTGAGTGCAACAAGCTGCATCATATCTTACGCAGACACGTTAAATTTTAAGAAAATAAATAGATTTTTACAGAACTACCCATTTCTTTTGTATTTTAAGCTGACCCATATATATTTTTATTTATAAAATTGTCAGATGCCTTTAAATATTAACTAAACTACCCCAATTTTTTTTGTTATTTCAAAATAGCTCGTATCTTTTGCCTTCACATAACTGCAATAAATCGTTTCTCTATCTTAAAAAGTACCCTCTATGTTCTGACATAAACTGCTCCAGATCTTTTGGTTTTTTCCAAAATTTTCTACCCATATATTATTGTATATCCGAAACTACCGCATCTTTATGCCAAATGAAAATGATACAATCCTTAGAATTTACAAAACCAATGCCGTAGAAATACTGTTATAACCGAAGTAACTCGTAGCTAGCTTATGGTATTTTGTAGAACTGATTATGATATTTTCATCAATAAACCTCAACAATTATGTATTTTCTAAAAGTTCCATAAATCTCTTGTTTGAGAAAGAAAGCAATGAATCTAGGATAAACACACAAATAGAACGAAAAAAATCTGCATATTCATCACATTCTTGGGGGCTCATTCCAATCATTTTAGTACAAGAAAGAGTAATCATGTAGACTTCTTACTGATCAGTTCAGAATCTACCACCAAGTGTTATCAAACAGAGAATAAGAAAAAAAAAACTAAGTGATTAGAACAAAGAGATGATTAACTGGATGCATATACGGAGCTAAGAAGATCTGCCCACTGGTTCAAGAGCTTCCACGGTGACAATGCTGTTCCCCCTTATCACCTGAGCATCAAACCAAAAGTAATATAAGGTAAATACTGGTCTACGGTAACATATGACCCAAGAGGCAGTGATCCTCGTATTAAAAAGACTTACCACCATTCCAATGTCGGTTTTGTCATCACCGTTCACCTCAACAGTGTTGTCAACGACAAGATTCATGAACTGGTCAAACCCACGAAGAGTTCCAACAACCATTCGGTTAGCATTAAGCTTGACTGCAAATTAAATACCAATTGATCAGTTTCAAGAACCAGGACAGTTGGTGTGATAAACGAGGATGAAGATATTGAACTTACTTTGGAGTTTCTTGTCCATGTACCTGCATCACGACGACGATTAAACAGACCAACGAATCAGAAACGGTAAGAATATAGAAAAACAAAGTCAATTCGGAAAGAGAAAAATGAGAAGAAGGAAAGGCTTACTTCTTGAGATCCGGAGGCTGACCTGACCGACTCATAGCTGCAGAATCCGAATTTGAGCTTGGGGTTTAGGTTTTCGTACTCGACTAGAAGAAGAAGAAGTTTGCAGTGCGGCACAGAGACTTTAGAGAAACCCTAAAGATTTGATTTTTGGAAAGTTAAGACTCACTCCATAAGCCCAATAACGATTTAAAGCCCAATGAAGAATTAAGGCCCCATCTTTTAAAGTTTTCGTTTATGCAGTATTTATGAATAGTGTTCGATCACAGTTGGGTTGGTTCAGTTTCTTCGATTCTTTCTGGATGGTTCGACCATGGAGCCGTTTCAGCTTTATCTATAATTATTTGGTTCAGTTTTGTCGGTTCTGGATAATACGCCATGCCAAATTGTTGTCACAAAGAATTTACAGAAATTATATGAAGCCATGAAAACAAACGAATCTTCTACTTTCCAGTACAAATTCATCGACAATAAACGTACTGATATCACCACGATGAACATAAGAAAATGGTTGATGCAAAACCATGAGGAATGTGGTTGACTAGTTTTGGAAAGAAAAAGAGTAAGAGCCAGTGTTTGGATCTTTAACAGCCTTGAAGTTGTCTACACTCATCCCAAATTTTCCCAATATCGAGTTTCCCATCTCCTTCAACTTTGCTGTTCAAATCACAAACAAACAAAAAACACATATTTCATTATCCAGATTTGAGTAACTGGTTCACTATGCAATGATCTTGATCAGAAAACATCATAAGGTCTTTTTACCTATGGCTTCTTCTTTCATCTTTTCTTGCTTTTCAGCAGCCAATGGTTCCAAACGCCGAATCGATTTTCTAGCCTGACCATTTGAAGGATCCAGTTCTAATATCTTCTTCAAGTCTATACAATACAAAACAGAGTCAAACGCATTACTCTTTCCAAACAAACTCATTCTTTGCACCCGGAAACTAACAAATGGTTTCTCTAACTCTATTCAATTTTGAGAGTGTTTGAGAAGAGAATGAAAACCAGGACTCACCAGTGAGGGCGTCTTCAAAATGTTCAAGCTTCTCATGAGCTTCTGCACGACGAACCAAGGCTTTAGTGTAGCTCGGATTCAGCTCTATCGCTTTTGTGCTTTCCTTGATTGCTTCTGCATATTTGCCCTACAGTTCAGAGAGATCACATCAGAAATCTTAACGACTATTTATAGCAATAAAAAAAAAATACTAAAAAGATTCTGATACCAATTTGAGATAACATATAGCTCTGTTTGAATGGCAGATAGATCGAAGGTCCACAGATTCAGGAAACTCCTGAGCAAAGTGTAACGCAAGCTCATACTTTGACAATGCATCTTCGTAAAGACCATCTCCAAACAGTTTGTTTCCTTCCTTTTTAGCTTCATTTGCATCTTCCAACGCTTTCTCCTTCTTAAACAAAAGAACAAGTAGAAGCAGCTAACATCAAGCTTAAGCAGTTTCAAGTTACATATCCAAAGCTAACATCGAGCTTAAGCCATTTCAAGTTACAGATTCAAGCTATTACATCTTCGATCAATCACCTGATTTGATTTAACATCGGTAACGGCCTCGACCTGATCTTCCTTCTTCTCAGGGTTATCCGACGGCTGTGGCTCCTGATTCTCTACCGCGTCTTGTTTCCTATCACCTTCTTCCTCATCTTCTTCGTATTCGCTGACTCCACGTTCGCTGGCGGTTTCGAACCCGTCGGAGTCATCTCCGCCGACGATTTTCGCATCAGTTGTTTTGGGAGGCGACGAGGAAGAAGCCGATGGATTTGGTACTTCTGTGACGGAGATTTCATCATCGCTTTCGCTTTCGATCAACACCATTTTTCAACTCAATGACTTGGGATTGTCTCGGATTCGAGGTCTTAGCAAAAGATTCGACGATGGTGATTGATCGACGATCTAATTGGAGAAGAAGGTTCACGATGTTTCCTTTAAACGGTGTCGTCTTTGTCTTTGGTTGTTTTCAGTTGGGTTTAGATACTATTAGGCCCAGTACCGGCCCATAAATGTATTTTCTTAACTCATTCTTTTCTCCCATTTGAATAGTTTAAAGACTTTTTTTTTTTTTTTGATAACCGAGTATCCTGGCCCCACCGTGGTGGTCCAGACTAGAGAGCGAAGCGAGCATGGACCCGAAGGTCACCAGGTGGCTCACCGCGCAACGGTCTTCAATCTCGGATGCTGCAGCTCATATGTGAATTCCGCAGTGGTCAAGGCTCGAACCCAGGACGGACACTCTAGCTGGAGCTCCTATACCACTAAACCAAAGCAACTTGGTTAAAGACTTATTTTTCGAAAATAAATCTCCTATTAGTTTCCGATTGATTAGTGGAAAGCAATTTGAAAAGATAAAGTAGTGGAGATCTTTCAATTTACAAAATCAACAAGTCGAAAAAGAAGAAATGTCAAACGCATTATAGATGTCTTTGATTTGTTTGCGTGATCGTCATGTCTAACATCCCAGCTTGCAGAAAAAGAAGGAAAGTTTAGATAAAACCACTTTCATACAAAAAAGAGAGAGAAAAAGACATAAAAACTTATGGAAATTAAATAATATATATATGTATATATATTATTTTTTCTGAGAAATTTTCTAAGATAGCCATTTTTAGATTTTGTCACAAAAATAACAAGAAAATGACAAAAATAATTTTATTAAAGACTAAAGATGTATTTTTCTTATAATGCCTTTAAAGTTGACAATTTATTAGTTCCATCAACACAAGTTACATAATCATAAAATATATTGCAGATGACAACTGTGTCTATAAGGACACAAATATTTTGTCGCATCCATCACAAACAACCTTAATTAGGGGTAACAATAAATGAGACCATGACATCTTTCTTATTACTTGAGTTGCAGATGTGTTTTCACTATTTTGTAACCTCCAATGATTTATATAACAATTTTTTACATTATTTAATTAGTTTGTTGCTAGCTGAACTTATTGTATATACGAATTGTATTTTACAACCAATGACAGATATGACAATAATTTCTTTTAGTCAACAGATATGACAATAAATATTCAATTTTATATAGCATATTTTTCGATTTAAGGGTACAAGAAAATATTATTTATACTGAATTGAGATTACAAGCAAAAGACAAAAGAGAGTAAAGACAAAAGAAAATATTATTTATACTGAATTGAGATTACAAGCAAAAGACAAAAGAGAGAAAATAAACTATGCTTATGATAACATATTATGTATCGTTTGGTTCTCTTGAGTTTATATATATAACATGTAATTAACAAGCAGAGCCAGCTTCCACCAGCTTGTTGAGTTTATTGTTTCTCAATCTCTCTTCATAAACTTCACTTCCTTGCATCTCTTTCTCATACCTGAACCATTTATTATATTAATACTAAGTAGAAATTAGAGAGACAAATTACAATTTCGAAGTCCTAGCATATTATATCTTGCATTCAGGGTCCTCTACTAGTTCGAGTAACTAGTGCATTTACATAAGATTTATAAAGATCAATTTTTTTTTGTAACACTACGTACTAATGATTAAATAGTTTTGTTTTCTAGAAGACTATGTACCTTGGTGGCATAGGAATCAAAGGAGATAGAATCTCCACAAGTTTGAGAGCTTCTTCTTCGGTATTTACAATTTGGTTGAAGCAAAAGTATCTACCACAAGCCGAAGTATCCTCGAAAACTCGAATGTGAACATCTGCTACAAACTCTACGTCTACGTAGGCTAACACACCGTTCTCATACATCTGCGCAGCTCCTGAAATTGTATTTCCACCACAAGAGTATCAATACATCTAATTATATATGTTTTTCTATACTGATTGAATGTGTGTGTATAAAATACCTTTCAGGAAAGACATGGTGGGTCTAGGGTTGTGTTGAGTCACTGAGGGTCCAACAATGAGCCCTGGGTTAACTGAGACCATGTTAACCATACGGTCCATGGCTAGTGCCCAAGCCGCCTTCTCAGATTGTGTCTTGGCCAGAGCATGCCATAGCTGAATAGAAACACAAGTTTTGAGGGAACTTCATTTTGTATTTGTGATCCAAAGTAATTTGAATGCTAATTAAGTAATATTTTAAAATGATGATCTAGGTTTAGAAGTTTGATTTCATTAATACTATATCATAAGGCAGTCTTACATTGAATTGAATCTTGACCAGATTTACTCTAGAATCACATGACGAATCACAACATTTCATGAAGACCCAACTTTGAATTTGTTAAGCAAAATACTCAAACTCTCATATATTAGCCAACCACTTATATATTAAAAACGTTTAAAGATGAGACTAATATGATTTGGGACCCAAAATAAATAATTGAATGGACATTTCAGATTGATTGGTGATTCAAGGACAAAACTATCATATTATATATTGTGGGTCCAATATGTTTCAGTCTAAATCCCTTGAACTTTTCAAAATATTGAAAAATATTAATTAAATGAGTTAAAATGAAAAAAACGTTGACAAAACAAAAAGAACTAAAATGAAAAGTATATTTAAATAATTAAATATATTAAAAATACCTTCTTTCTGAGACAAAAGTCTAGATCACTCCAAGACTTCTCATCAACATCTTTTTGAGTTCCAATGTTATCTGTCCAAATTGCAGCAGTTAGTGAAGAAGAGAAGACAATCTTGTCTATACTCTCTGTTCTTGCACATGCTTCCACCACATTAATCGCTCCTCTCACCTCCAAATCAACTTCCATCTCCTGAATAGTCACAACATTTAGTAACCAGAAACAATACAGATAAGATTTTTTTAAAAATGCTCGAGTGATAACAAAACTCACATCGTACCCTTCAGGATTGTCCAAGCAGCAGAACACAGCGTTACAGTTGTTGAGAGAAACAAGGATGCTCTGGTAATCCAACACATCCACATCGTAAACAACTAATCTCTCCTCTGTGGCTTGCATGTTCCTGATTTTCTCCTCGAGTATACTCTCCCCTATGACCAAAGTCCTCATTAAATTAAACCATGAATAGACAATAGAAGAAGAAACAGAGCTCTTTGTCACGAGATTCTCATATCAAATCAAAAATCTCAACTTTGATTTTACTCTTAAGAGAATTGATTATAGAAATTGAAGAACTCAGAATATTTTACCATTTTTACGGATGGCTGCACGAACAGAGTAGCCTCTGGTGAGCAATTTCTTGAGAATCCAGAAACCCACATAAGTGGAAGCATCAAGAACACAGCAACAAGAAGTGGGTTTCTCTTGATTCATCACTCTGTTCTGATTTATTGTTTTTCTTAAAGCGAGAAAGAGATGATTGAATCTGTCTTTATAGATGAGGAGAGACGTGTGGGAAAGAGAGGTAGGAGAATGGAAGTAGTACATATGAGAAAGGTGGGTGTACTATTATTACATGTTTACACGCTCCCCCAGCTACCACCTTCACTTTTTTTTACCAAGGATTTTTTTTTTATCAATTTTTTACAAGGACAATTTGCTAAATCGTAATAGACCAAAAATAAAGAATATACTCATTATACAGTAACATCCAGTGGATGCGATAATTTGAGCACAAACTTAACATTCTTTCTTTTGTATCATCTGCACGTGAGAATGAGAAGAGAAGCTAAAACACATGTATTACTTTATTAAATAAATATTATAGATAATCTGAAGAGGAGAATTTTAACTTTCTATACTATGACCCGATGTTCAAAAAAAAAAAAAAAAAAAACTATGACCATAAAATATATTAGTATATTCAATAATTACAACAACTGTTACAAAAGTTTTCGTCTATTTTCACCTGAGATGTTAAAACCAATATCTTAGTTTCTCATCAAAATGCATTATCATAATCCTGAAAAAACCATAAAACTATACTTTCATCAAAACCGTAAACTGTATTCTAGACCACCAAGCCGTTTTCATCCAATAGAACTACAAAACTATATTTTTCAAAACTGTAAAAATATTGTTTTTCCATAAAAACTGTAAAACCGTATTTTTTTTTTGTGTGTTTCCAACTTGTAAGAAACCAAACAGCAGGAAGTAAAACGATCTAAAACAAATTGATTGAAATGTTGACATTAAGTAATTCT
The DNA here is from genome assembly GCF_020379485.1 of Brassica napus. Classification (NCBI taxonomy): domain Eukaryota; kingdom Viridiplantae; phylum Streptophyta; class Magnoliopsida; order Brassicales; family Brassicaceae; genus Brassica; species Brassica napus. Next base: position 13,421,344 of record NC_063437.1, on the reverse strand, counting down.
CAGTAAACACATATCATGAAACAACTGCTAGACATGGAATGCTTTAAGAAACGTTCTTGAATTCAAACAACGTGGTTAGACTAGCCTTTTTTGTGCACAAGATTAGACTAGCCTACTTCTGCAGCTATGTATTAGAATCCTAGAGACGAATATCCGTTGAATTTCAGATTTTAAACATGCATAAAATCGAGTTTAATAGGTTCTCGAATTCAAACAACATTACTACACTAGCCTACTTCTGCAGCGCTAAAACCTATGTATTAGAATCCTAGAGACTAATATCCATTGAATTTCAGTTTTTAAACATGCATAAAGATCGAGTTTAATAGGTTTGAGAAATTCCCTAACATCAATTTCCATTGGTTAAGAATATCTTGCTCATTATATTTTCATTCATGCATTTAATTGAACACTTTTAGTGAGCTAAGGGCATCTCCAACCCTACTCCATTTTCTACTCCAAACATTATTTTGGAGTAAAATCTTCTCCAACCCCACTCTATTTTTAACTCCAAAATGGAGTAATAGCTAGGGTTACTCGATTTATAAAGTAATCTTAATCATTACTCCATTTTGGTGTTGAATTTTTTTTATTTGTGAATTGGTCCTTTAAATCTTTAATGTTTTTATTTCTTACTTAAATAATATTTTAAAATGATACAATAACATAAATAAACAAGATATTCCATTATTTAATAATTTTACATAAAATATATACTATAATAAAAATAATAATAATATAAAATAAAGATAACATAAAAGGATCTATAGTTGCGTTTCGCTATTGTGAAAGGACATATTCAGTTTTGAAAAAAAATGTGTTACATGACATCAAGACTACATGTATAATTTTACATAACATGGTAATTAAGGATGAGCGTGAATTTGATGCACCAACTGAACTTGGAAGAGAAGCTACACCTCCATATATCAAAATTACATAAGATGAAAATGTCTGATTTCAAAATTTTCTTGTTAGATTTAAGAATATTAAAGATAAAGAAGCTTATGTTTCATTACGAAATGTATTAGTTGATCATTGTGAGAATAATATTCTAATGCCACTATTAAACCAACTTATATATTGTCTTTTATTTTATTTTATGATTTCTTGTACTTTTTAATAATAACTGTTTAATTTAAATAATTTTTTAAGGAATTTTTGTAAACATAAAATAGTTGGGGTTAATTAGTATTTTTTTATAAATATAAAATATTATTAACAATTATTATTAAAATATATTATTTTTGGAGTAGAAAATGGAGTAATATATTGGAGTAAAGCCTTACTCCATTTTGATGTTGCAACATTTTGGAGTAAAATATGGAATAATACATTGGAGATGTTCTAATTAGCATAAAATTAGAAACTAGGTCATGAATCTAAATTCTGCATTAAGAGCAACCTAGATGAAGAACCGAGTGACTAATTCCCTAATTTTACAAATCAGTTTCAACAATCCATGAATTTCTTCAAACAAACCTAAGACTGACAATATGACTTGATTAGATGTGGAAATCAGTCAGTAAAACCATGATAACAATGAAAATCAATAGGAGTCCAGAAATCTTCTCTAAAAAGAGTATGAAATCATCTTCTTAATGGAACAAATCTCCAGAGTAATCTCCAATCAAAAATAAAAAGTAACGTAGCCTTAAAAATGGCTGAAATAGCAGGTCTAATTTTTGTGATGGTTAAAATCTGGATTAAACCAGACCAAATATAAGAAAAATAGAAATTTTTTTTTTCCGTGTTGAACAACATAATAGTTTTTAGTAAAATGCACATAACTTTTAATCTAACCGATGGATAGACCTCAAACCAGTGACATTAGAAAGCTAATCTAGTTTTATCTTGTAGTAAGTTCCCAATACATTGATAAACTTCGGATAAATTTGCGTAGTTCTGCATCTTTATTTACTTTTTTTTACACTCAGTTTGACACCTTTTACTCCAAATCAACCCAATACTTGAAAAGACTTGATAAATGATTAAATGACTCGAAACACATATTATAATTCGATAAACGACTCAAAACAAAATTTAAAAACCGACAATAGACCATTTATCAAAAATAATATTTTCCATTAAAAGTATAAAATTAAATTTTCTATCAAAATCATAAAATTTTGTTTTCTTGTAAGAAATGCAAACATAGCTTTTTCTATTTTTTTACAAAAACCAAAACACTATGTGTTTTCACTAACCCCCCCCCCCCCCCCCCCCCCCCCCCAAATCAGAAATTTACACATTACCATAAACCATGTTTTCCTTCAAAATAAAATTATTTTGTCAAAACTGAGAGAATCCATTTACCTATAATAATGTGAAATCACAATTTTCAAAGAAAAAAGTAAAATTAATTTTGATGAAGATTCGTCTGTAAATAGTTTAAGTTATTATTTGTACTGATATAATGATAGCTTTTGTTTGAAATAATTTTTAGTCATTTGAAATATTTGCAACCAGATATTTTTATAAACTCACAAATGAACAATGTTTCATCCAAATGTAGTATATAAATGCAAAAAACCTAATTTTAAGAAATACAATATCTAAATGTTTTTTTATCTAGAAATTACATCCAAATGCTAAATCTGGATATATAAACGGAAAAGCCAGTAAGAAGTCTCTAATTTATATTGATTCATTTTTATCCCCAAATCTTATTGACAGGATTAGATTAATCCAATCATTTACTAGCTTGGTAGATCATTTTAAAGAGATTAAATCAAGTTTGAAATCTAGGTTAACATATATAGCACCATCCTAGTATAAATGTAAAACTTCCAAATTTATTTCTCTACCAATTTTAAGAATTTAAATGTTGAATTATTGCCTAAATAGATTTGGAGCAACATCCCTGCCAAATTTAATGAAAAATGATAAATTTGTTATGAAATGTTAAGTCCATGGAAATTTCTTCGCAAATCTGCGAAGAAACTATATATCGTCACAACTCTTTTGTGATTTTGAGATTTAAAAAAAAACAGCATATTTTTTAGGAAAAATGCTGTGCATGTAAGTTTCGTCATATGAAGAAAAAGTTGATAAAAATAACAAAGACAATGATTTATATAGTGGACTCCTAAGAAAATAAAAGTTAAAAAAGAAAACTATAATACAAAAAAGCTTATATAATTTCTCCAGGACCATCTAATAGTATGAGCAAGTAGAGTGGTTGAAAAGGATCTGAACATAAAAATATAAAAAATATAACTTTTTTTGAAAATAAATATATAAATTATGGTTTAATACTTTAAAATTTTAGTTATAATATTAAAATTAGAGCTTATAAAACTAAAATATACATCAAATATATATAAATAAAGTTATAAACTTTTAAAACTACTCTATTATATCGTTAAATATACTGTTAAAAACATTTTGGACATGGTTCATAAATAATTTGAGACGCTAGAATGATTTTTAAAACTTTTTTTTCTTGAACTTTGGATTTTCAAAACTTAAACGAACAAGAACTCACAAGACTCCAGTTACAAAAAAAAAAAGAACTCACAAGACTCTCCCAAAATGACAAAGATGATAAAAACCAACAACTCAGAAGACTCACGGACGCAAGAATCTTCAAGAAGACAAAATACTTTCAAGAATACAAAGATTCATGATCAAGAAGAGCAATGAGAAATGATTGTCAATTAAGCAAGATGAAGACAAGACTAACAACAAAATTTTCTTCCAAGTGAAGTGAATGATCAATTATGCAAAAACTACTCGACACATGCAACATCCACATTCAAGACATGCATCCCTCATTCAGGATTACTCAAGACACGTCGAAAGTTCTCATGCAAGACTAAAAGAGTCAACAACTATAGAAAGTTAGCAGAGGGTAATAATGTTCTCTTTAGTTCATTTTCTTCTGGTATATTCAAGTAAATATTAATAACTCATTTTTCATCATTCAATTGTTTCAGTGTCTTAATTTACATTTTTTATTGTTGATTTAATATATGGACAATTAATAATTATTACTTAACGTTGGATTTAATAAATAAATCCTTCATTTTATAGGAAATATCATCTATATATATATATATATATATATATATTTGGTGAATCTTTCGAATACTTTTGTATCACTTTTAACAGATTACAAGTCTAGTGAGTCAGTCACTGAGTACCATTACGAATACCAAAATGAAGATTCAAATAACTTGATTGTACACTAAAAATTGGCTCTAATATATCACTGAAAAATACCATGCAATATCAGTACATTGGAAGGATAGGTAGGTTCGAATGTGGTAGAAAGTTAGGCAAATAAAGAGTTATTCTTGGGTTCACCCCCTAGGGTGAACCTTTAGGTTCACCAACCAATAGAAAATTGTTATTTTAAATATAGTATCTTTTAATTAAGGAAACCAAATAACTTGATAAATTGTATTATTTTTTCAAAATAAAATTTAAAAATAAATAAAAATAATATATAAAAACGAATTTAAAAAAAATAATAATGTTGTCAACAAAACACTAAACCCTAAACTCTAATACTAAACCCTAAACTCTAATACTAAACCCTAAACTCAAATCCTAAACCCTAAACCCTTGGAAAAACACTAAACATGTTGTCAACAAAACACTAAATCCTAAACTCTAATCCTAAACCCTAAACCCTTGGAAAAACCCTAAACCCTTAGGTAAATCCTAAACCCTTAGGTAAACCCTAAACCCTTGGAAAAACACTAAACATTTGGATAAATTCTAAATTATAAATCTTAAACACTAAACTCTAAATCTTAAAAACAAATATTTTTTTTAAATAATATTTTTTTAGAACTATTGTTATTTTTTATTTATTTAATTTTTTATTTTTTATTTTAAAAGCATAATATAATTTGGCAAGTTATTTTGTTTCCTTAATTAAAAGATACTAGATCTAAAATGATAACTTTCTATTGGTTGGTGAATCTAAAAGTTCACCCTAGGGGGTGAACCCAAGAAAAAGTCGCAAATAAATGCACAAAGCATAGTCCCACATATCAGTTGGTTTCTTTTTTTTTTTTTTTTTTTCGTCTTCAGTTGGTTTCTAAAAAGTAAAAACACAAATAAGACATTTAGAATGAAAACTGTAAAAAGGAATATTTTTTTGTCAGCCATTTTATTTTATACTCTTAATTAATACTTTATTCTTCTTTCTCAAAAAGGAATAATGATATTATTATTTTTAACTGGATATTAAAATTATGTTTGATTAATATTATATAATTTTTACACGTACTTCAAAATATTTAATACTATTGATATCATTTATTTTAATTTTCACTTTGAGTATGATCATTTTATTAAAAATTATAAGAGCAAATTCACGTCAATATTTTATTCAAAAGCAGAGTTAGAGTATCTCTAACCCCACCGTAAAAAAACTGTAAAATAGAGTGGAAAATGCAATTATGAACAAACAAAAAAAGCATTATTCTATATATGGAGTAATGTTTTTTTTTGTTCATGACTGTATTTTCTATTTTATTTTCCAGTTTTTTTTTGCAATGGAGTTGGAGATGTTTTTTGTAGTTATTTGCAATATTCGAAGAAAGTATATAAGACTATTCTTTATTATAAAGTCTTCGAATGTTTTAATCCACCCCGCACTACACCGCGGTTAACTTAACAGTAACCAAAATCTTTACATATAGCATATATTTATACTTTTTATAATTGTTAAAATCGCACTGAAATTGTACCGCTTGTCCCGCATTGCAGTTGTACCGCTTGTCTCGCACCGCTTAATCCGTTATTACCATTAAACCAAAAATTAGGAATTGTTAATACTAAGGGAGAAGCCAGTTAAAAAAAAATACTAGGGAGTAAGGGGAATACGATAAAAAGCAGATAATATCTAAAGTACACAAACAAAAAGGAAGAAGAAGCAATAAAGCAAAAAAGGTAAAGGTAGGAGTAGAAGTTGACACCCAACATTGACGACAAGATTGTTATAGTTGCCACAAGCCAAGTAGGTAGCGATTGTGGTGGGAAGATGATTTACGATGACATTCTAGATTCGATTTAGTGAGTCACAGACAGTGGTCGAAGAAGTTGAGTGTTTCTCCAATGGTATTTTTTCATTTTCTCTCTCAATTATTAATATGTTTATTTCTGATTTTTTTTTTATTTCTAATAACATCCTTTATTTTATAAGAGCTTAGGTTATACTCACTTGTCTTAAATTTTTTTATTTTAACTTTATTAAAATAAATATTTATTTTACATAACCACATAAAAAATAAATAGTAGAGTTCTATTTAAACAGTACTAATTTTTGTCAAAAATGGTTCTTGTTTGTGTTTTTTTTAATAGTTATGTATTCTTAATGTTATTGTTTGTTTTTTTATTATATGTTTATTATATATATAGCATTATTGAATTATAAGTTATAAATTAATTTTTTAAATAACTTGTTATTTATAATTAGGTTTTAAATTTTAATCATTATAAGTTTTGTCAAAACTTTAGGGATAATTATGCAAATAAAAAAAGTTCCACATTAATGAGTTTTGTGATTAGTGTTCCCTCAAAAACAATGTAACACTATTCATATTTTCATTTCCTCTTCAAAATGATGTATTATTGGAGATTTTTTTTTCTTTGTTTGTTTTCTCTCAGTTTGATGTATACCATTGGAATTTGGAAATGCCATTATATAGGAGAGATATTAATTTCTGATATAAGAGTTGCAAAGATCAAAATCATATACTTGAAGATTTGTTTCCGGTATAAAATATCGAGTGATTAAAGTATACATGTGAACAGTTTAGATCACCTCTTATATCTCACATAGGAATTCGATCCTAGACAAACATAGACCGGTGACACTGGAGGAACTGTCAATAAACGATGAACATGTTCTCAAATGTTTATAATCATGTATTGATTAATTACGGAATTTAATAATTCCACAAAGCTATTTTTACAACTTCGTATAGTAGAGTAAAACCATTGCATGAACCCATCAGCTTATTACAATACAATAACAGCTGGGCCATTTCTTGGTTGGTAAAAACATAGTTATATTATGAAATTAATTATATAATCTCCGCAACAATCTCTAAGCAGAGCATTTGTTCAAGACAACAGATTCAATAGGAATCTTATCAACCGGAAAAGCACAGTCGACGGGAGCATTCTCCGGCAACAAGCTACACGGTTTTGGCGTCACCTTGCTCGAAACTCCGGAGATGGCCGTACAATTCCACAGCAACTTCTTGGGCTCAGCAGCCAAAACAATGTTTATATTCGACATACATATCTTGGTGAAAGGATCGTTGGTGAACCCATCGAGCCTAGCGGGCTGCGTAACGTTATCGGCGGTCATGTCACGGTAATTAATATTCGTAATCTCGGGCATAGCCTTGGGGTCAAAACCCGAAGCAGGGTGTTGGTTATAAGCACCACTCATCCAGAAAACGTATTTCATTGTCTTCATTGTGAACCTTCGAGCAAAGATATCTTTAACGTAACCTCCACGACCAACAGCTGTTTTAATTCGGATAGCGGATTGTGTCTGAAGCAACGTTATGTCTTCCATCCTAACGTCTTTGATTCCACCGGACATTTCACTTCCGAGTGCTATTCCAGCACTGTCGGGAGATATGCATGTGAGCCTTCGGATAGAGAGTTGCTGAGTTGGCATTCCGACTTTGATACCGAACTGATCCCAACCGCTCTTGACGGCGATACAGTCGTCTCCGGAGACTACGAAACAGTCTTCGATCAATGTGTTGGTGCATGAATCTGATAAGAGAGTACAATCAAAAATAAAATAAAGAGTATGCTTTTTTTAACTAAATAAAGAGTATGAAAACAAATAAAAACTATACTAAAATATTATTATATAGAAACGCAAACAATTATAACTATTGATAAAAACTTTGATATTGCCATGCGACGTGGGATATGGACATACCAGGGTTGATTCCATCGGTGTTAGGAGAATCGATAGGAGCGAGAATGGTAACGCCTTTAACGATGACGTTAGTGCAATACACTGGATGAATATTCCATGCAGGCGAATCGACGATTGTGATGTTCGAGATCTGAACGTCTTTAGAGAACACGAGTTCGAGTGTGTAAGGTCTCGTGATATTCTTAAATCCACCACTTCGATACTTCACCCACCAGTATTTTCCTTGTCCGTTGATTGTTCCGTTGTTACCTTACCAAACAAATATTAAACAACACACGTTATTTAAGATGTTAAACAATGATTCTTTGGGACATTTTTTTTAATTATCCTTACCGGTGATAACAACATCAGTTAGGTTTGTGCCAGAGATTAAACTAGCGAATGTTGGCCCAGCTGCATCTCTTCCTTGTCCATAGGATGGCAATGGTGCAACCACTGGATATTCAGATTCATCCTAAGGAAAAAAAACTTATAAATGAATAATTTCTGACATAATTTTTATCAAAATTATAATGATATTTTCTAGAATGGAAATCATAGTCATATACCTGAGAAGCAAGAATAGTTGCATCTTTCTGAATGAACAAAGTAAAATGGCTGGTCAGGTTGAAACTTCCGGTGAGCCATTTTCCTGGTGGAACAATGAGCTGCACTCCACCGTCGGCCGCCTTAGGAGCAAGCTTGGTAATGGCTTCCTTAAACGCTTTTGTGTTTGATGTTTTTCCATCACCCACGGCTCCAAATTCGGTTATGATTGCGCTATGTTTTCGACAATTAATCGCGTCATATTGAATATTATTTGCCTTCACCTTGTTGGCTAAATCTGGAGATGATTCCATCATCTGAAAACTGCATATTGCTAAAACTACTACTATGACAAAACTTGTCCGAGTCATCTGTTTGGAAAAGAAAATTACGTCAGATTCTCTCTCGAATTTGATCTCGCTACAAAACAAGTTTAGAAGCATGACGTTGTTTAACATAGCATTGAATAAATCAAGAGAATAGATCAATCACCTTTAAAGCTGAAGGTTTTAGAGAGAACTCCATTTTATTTGACTATTGTTTTATTTATTTATTTTAGATATTTTCTGATTTGTCGTAGAACAAAGTAATTTATAGAAGATAAAAAATAGTAAATAGAGAATGAAACAAAAATTATAAAATATCTACTTCCATGCTTGACCTTGATTTAATCTCCCAAAATAGGCATAGCTAAAAAAAGGAGCCTAGTATCATATACCAATCCTTTTCTTGTTTTCTTAAAGATCAACATATCCCGTTTTAGAAGAAGATGTTCTAATCTTCTTTATGTATTTGAACAATTAATTTAAAAGATTTTTTCACATTTTTAAGAGAAACTATACTTTTAGTTAATAATTTTAGTTGATACTTTCAGTTTTTAATTAATTTTATTTAATTTGTTTCTTAATAAATTTATATCGTTTATATTTTATATTTGATCTAATTTAATTAGTTTTAAAGTGGGATGCACTAATTAAATTCTAAAACATCAATTTTACAAAAACAATATCTTAAACTCGAATATATTCGAATACAATAGGGTGTATTTGAAATTGTTGATCCTAAATTAAGTTTGACTAGACTAATTAAAAGCATGTGCATTGGTTGTTTTTTATGGGAATTTTCACAATGATAAAATATGAGAGATGGGTCTTTCATTTGAGAGACTCAAAAACATGTTTGAGACAGTGGCAGAGCTAGATATAGATTTTATGGGGGTCAAAATTAACTTATTAGAGGAAAAGAAACAAGCATGAGATTTGAACTCAAGTCATAGGGGTCAAGAAGAGAGATTTCAACCATCTCACCACAAGAATAACAACAATAATAAGCCTAAACTTAAAATTCAATAGATTTCATAGGGGTCAACTGACCCCCTCCAACCAATGTGGCTCCACTACTGGTTTGAGACACTTTGGTAACAAATGTCATTTTCACATTAATCTATAATAATAGATATTGAAACTTATTGTTAAGAAATTCGAGTAGTCTCTCACTATTGTGCTGATGTTCTAAGTATGCAAAAAAAATGTCACACTATAAAAAAAAAAGAAAAAAAAATCTCAAACTATAAAAATGTACGGTAGTATCATAGATTTTTTTTTTGTTAAACTAAATCAAGGAGATAGTTGACTACAAATCTACAATTAACTAGTATCTGAAGATACTCACTAAAATCATTATTCCGTACTAACAGTATTTCAGAATATCTCAACTGATATCTAAACAATATAATAGTGTAACTTAATCAAGTAATTTATTTTTAAATTAAAAATTAAGTTACTGATAAGAAATATTAGATTGGTAAAGTAATTGATATAGATTTTAACTTTGAAAAATAACGCTAAAATATGATTGGTAAAGTTTAATGATTTAGAAAAAAATAAAACTAAAGTAGGTAGATAAAACTCAACTAATCACCCCGTATGACTTTCACTTTAAAAGGCAGAATTATTTTTAACAAAATTTTAATTTTCTTATTTATTAATTTAAGATAATATATAGTAGATAAAAATTAAAATATGTTTGACTATTTTAAATTTTTGTAAATATAAAAATATAATATAGTATTATATTCAGCCAAGAATAAAAATCAAATATTTCGTATTGCTTCTATAATATTACCGGCAAATTTCTCTCCTCTCTCGACCGTTGAAAAGACTCAGAAGTGGTTTCATAGTAAGATCACAAACTCTTAGAACTATGTAATTCCTCCTTTATTGAGGATCAAGGGTAAGCATAAGATCTGATAGTAAAAATTGAAAACAGTATTGCTACCATAAGACCATTAAGCTCCTCTCTACTTTGCATATGCTTGCATCACAAGTTTCCTAACCCCATTTTTTCTCTATACATTATCAGATATTATCAGGAAGAAAGTTGAACAAACTTGGCCAGCATTGACACATACAAACCAGTCGTTCAAAAGCCTTTCTCAAATACGACAGAATCTAACAAAAGATACAAGTAACATTCGCTTTTAAACATGTTTATGTGAAATAATAAATTTATTCTTTAGTAGTCTTGTTTGCTCAATCAAACTGAACAATTTGGTTGACTACTGTAGCTGTTTCTCCTCCTCAAGAATTTGGGAGCAGCTGAGGGTTCATAAAGGAAGGGAGGTGGAGTAAAGCTATTTGGATTGCGCTCAAGGTGTACCTCCCTTTGCTTTTATAGCTTGGCTGGCTGTTCGGGACAGATTTGCAACATGTTCTCGAATACCAAGTTGGGTTTAACATATGCTTGCCTATTCTGTGGAGAACCGATTGAAAGCAGAGGTCAGTTGTTCTTTGCTTGTCCCTACTATTATCATTTGGATGGCAAGCTGGTTTTGTTGTCATCAGACTCGGGCTACGAGGATTTCAATTTGTTTTCTATGATCTAAATTCATATGATTTTTCTATACATAATCTCATCATATTTTATTATCAATTTAACATTTCACCAAAAAAATCATCAGAAATAGAAAAAATCAAGAATAGATTCAGCATTTTCATAGCTTTCTTTATTTTCAAGTGTTAGCCACCTTTAAGTTATGCAAACGAGTGATCTAATATTCATTTGACACAAAAGAATCATAAGCAAAGGCAGGAGGAACAGGAATCTGAGATCTAATTAGCAACCTTCTTGCTGTGTCCTCTGCCACTTGGAAAACCTAAAAGTTTCTTTCTTAATCGATTCTTCATCGATCTGCATCTCGTCTTACAAGGATTGAAACCTATTCTCAGGTTTTGAAAAGGCTTGAAGCCACCTGAAAGAATCAGTTTGGTTTCGGTTAAGCTCCTTAATACCAAAGCTGGCAAGTAGAATCCATCAATAACAACTCAAAAATGAGGCTCTGGCTTTCCGTACCTTGACATGATGTGGCATGATCTTGATATCGTAAGGCACGTGAAGCCAAGCTTCGGGCTTGTAGAACATAAAGTTCTCAGGCTTGCTGGTGTAAACGTCTGCGTACTGGTGGATGTGATAAGAGAACGCTGATTCTTGACCAGTGTCTGTCACAAACGTAGCTCCGAACGATCTGTTGAACATTTGTTTCATTGCCTCTCGTGCTTTCTGTCTCTCCATGTTCAGCTCATCTAAGAGAGATTGGCATGTCCCACTTCTCTGATTGTTTGATACAGTCGCATGAAATTTACCGAGCAGTTCTTGGATAATATTGAATTTTGCCTGAATTTAAGCAGAAGAAATTGTCTTGTAAATAGGATAACCAATAGACATGTCCAACAACCAGAAAGCTATTCTTTGAAAGACAACAAAGAAGAAGAAGAGGAAGCTGTGGATATACCTGCTCAAACCGGTAGCTATCTTCATTTTGTATCTGTATCTCTCGCTGATCCAACAAGAGAGAGAGTTCAATGTTGAGATTATTTAGAGAATACAATAAGCTAAACGCTATTATCACGTATGGCCAACTAACCTCAAGCTCGTGAATTATGGCAACAGTTCGCCAACCAGCCTTTGAAGGCCCTCTCAAGTCACTAAATAAGTGATCTCCAAAATAAATAACCTACGAAGAAAACATGTTGTACGCATTCAGATGCTTACAATTGGAATAATATCACCTTGGTGTAGAGCCTACCTCGGGGCCACGCCACTTTGTGATTTGAAGGAACGATTTAAGGCAACCATGGTAGTATATTTTATCTGGGTGAAATGAATCCACTTTTGTAAACGCCAACGTATCCCTCCCCTCATCATAGCAACTACAAGGGCATTACATACAAGTTCTTATACCAACAAGAACATAGCATAAGTGTAGTTTCATAATATATCTTAGTTTTCTGTGAGGAAGAATTCAGGAGTGAATAACACAAACCGGAAAGGGTGCTCAGATGTGTAAAATTCTGGTTTATTTGCTTTAGCAATCACAACATCGAAAAGATCCCGCCATGAGTCTCTGAGGCCAAAAGATTCCTAATGAAAAACAAGCAGACACATATATAAAGATTATGATTCACTTTCAAGGAAAAAAAACATTTGAAAGGCTATTCAATAATGTGAATCACCTCCATCAGATAGCGCATTCCACCATCGACAAAATGGTAGGGAGAGTTGGTCATCAAAAAAAGCTTCTTCCCTTTATCTTTAAGGCTTCTCAGGAAACGTAGTAGCTGACCCTGAAAAGTAACTTGACGTTCAGAAAATATCAATCAGAGTAATTGTAATCTAACTGAAAAGTTTTGCACTAACGTTTTTAAGCAAGTATCTGGTAGGATCAGCAAGGATTCCTCTATGGACCAAACCACTTCTATGAACATGCTGAATAGCGCGATTTACATCATTGTAAATGTAAGAGGCATCAAACTCAAGCTTGGCGTCTACAAAGTACTGGACCATGTCTGCAATAAGACACGCCTGAAAAAAAGAACAAATTTTGGAATCATGCAAATCAGAGATGACCTTATCTTATTGATATTGGAAACTAACCTCGCTGAAACAGAAGAAGTCCATCAATCCCACCAAAACTCTCGCCTGCTCACGACCCATGTGTCGAGTTCCATACATATTCTCTAGCTCCTTCCTACTAAGCTGCACAAAGTAGAGGGATCAAATCCTTATCACCCCATTTCAAAAAAGGAAAAGAGCAATCAATACCTTACGACGACCAAAGTAACAACCATCTGGCTCGATGGAACCAAAGAAGTCCAGTTTCATGAGACACCCTTTCTGTTTATCGTAGTAGAGTCCTCGGATGGGGAAAGTAGGATCATACTTAAACTTCATACAACTCTCAGGGTATCTAAACTGCAAAGATTCAAGATTTCAATTACTCGAGTCTCTATAAGAAAAGGTTATATAAGATTACCTCATTGACCATGTGCTGCTTGGCAAGATCATAGATCAAACTCTGCAAGTCAGAGGAGTAATGCGCCAAAGTGTAGTCATAGTCGAATCCGTAGACTTGTATGTTATACAATCTGAGATTCTTGTTAACATAGATCCCTACCAAGTATGAAATAAACCAATATCAATCTTGAGAATCAACACAAACGTTGCTTTAAGTGAATGACAAACCTTGAGGATTCATCTTAGGCATGCTGCTTAGCGCTTCAGGGATGTTGATGAACCTCTGCTTCGCCAGCTCGAACTCGTGACGGATCTTGGAGATGTCGTCGTCGTCTGCTGACGAACATTCCGGAATCGCACCGGCGCATTTCTCAGCTAGATTCGCTAGCGTTGGCTCCGTTGAAGTGATGGTAGCGAGTCCTCGCAAACCAAACCCTGAGATTTCGAACGATCTTTAATTCACAGACGATCGAGAGATTTAGAAAAAGAACTCACCGTTTCGGATTTGATGATAGGAAGAGAATCTTCCTCTCTGCACCGACGACGACAACGAGACTCGATTGTCATCAATTGGTTAGTGAAAATAGAAATGATGAGTATTCGGAAGAGAGAGAGAGAGTTTTACAGTGAGCGATGCACCGAGAGGGAGTAGAAGACGGCGAGATGATGTCATAAGTCAGCTTTTGCATCGAAGGATGTGTCTCTCTTTCCTTTTTTTCCTCTCGTTATGGAGTGGTTTTGAGAAGAAGAAGATGATGACGTCATCATGATGTGGCAACGTAGATAATGGCGGTTAGGGTTTTAACTTTTTCCGATGAAAGTAGCATTGGGCTTTATGGGCTTTATTCTCTTCATTGTGGACCCAGTTAATTGCATCAGTTCAGAATTGGTTCAGTTTATTTGTCCACCTCGACTCGAGACGTATAATCGACACTATACTAGATCAAAATTTAGATATGTTCAGTTCTAAGTTTGTTTGGTTTCTCTGAGGAAGTCTGATTGATCTGAACATGACTTATCCGGATTTCTCCTTCAAAGAGTGTGATGCCCCTTATGTTGTAGATCCACATTTAACATCTTGAAACAATTTAAAGTTGGAAGGAAGATAGTATTTAGCTCAAGTGAAGTGAGAACTAACTAACTAACTATTGTTGCTTTCTTCTTCTTGAAGCAATATACAACGCCCAAGCTTTGCCTATATCTGTCTGGAACTTCCCTGTATCAAAACATCAACAACTTTAGAGCCTCCAACCATATATATACTCTTGATTATGTTTATGGACAACAGAGCGTACCTGCGGTTGATTCGAAAAACTCTTCTAGATCTTTACCTTGCTCTGCACAAAACAAGCAGAGAAAAATAGAGTTTTAGTTTCTCCACATTGTCAAATGAGGAATCATTTTGTTCTTGAAGTCATTACCTTGTTCATATTCCAAAGCTTGTAGTATCAACTCAAGCTTATCGAAATCTTTAACAACTTTGGCTTCGGGTGATGTGTTTGCTTCATATTCTCTCCACAGCTCAGCGATTTCTTCAGCTGTATATACAATTTTTAGAAGTCAGAACGAGCACAAGATCATCGAAAATAAATAAATGTAGTTTCAGGCTGAGAGAAGAGAACCAACCTCTTTCTCCTCCACCCAAGAGTTTGCACATGTGTTCGAGTGCTTCGCTTTCTCTTCGATTTTTCTCTTCTTTTGGGATCCCACAAGAAGGTGTAATGTCTCCTACAATGGCTGCTCAACAACAAATGATCAAATTTGATATCTTGTGACTGACAGAAACGGTGATTACATCTATAAGTGAAAGTACTAACCTTCTGCAATGTCGTGAACAATTGCCATTTTAATGCATCTGAAAGAAAGCATGGAAAGTTCAAATGTGTAGTTTTCTCCACAAGAAACTGAAACTTGAAGATGAAGAAGCAACAAAGAAACCTTACTCATCTCTGTTAACACCGGGAATATCAGAAGAGATAAGCGCCATAAGACCCATCCGATACATGTGATCCGCTATTGATTCTGGATTTTTAACATCTCTTTTACCCCATCCAGCTCTTGGAGTTGTCTATTTAAAAAAAAAACATACTTCAAGTCAATACCATAATATCATACAATCCTATCGATGAAGCAGGAAACCAAAAACCCACTCAGCAACAAAAAAAACTTCATATATTTAAGAACTTGAGTAACCAAAGAACATCAAAGCAACTACATAGCTTGAGATCATTTCATTTCCCAAACAAATTGTAAGATTCCAATACAAATCCATCAACAAGAAACATCAAAAATAAGCATCCATTCATGAAGCATTTCAAGCTATCTCCACACACATCCATCATATATTACAAAACAAACATCCACATATATCAACAAGAACATCAAAAGCATGCAGCCAAGAGATATCTCCACAAGATTCATCAAAGATATGAACAAGGCATGATCTTATCAACAATCTATGAACAAGAACACCAACAGTCATCAAACTATACATCGATGCGTATAAAACTATCCCACATAAGCATGCATGATCATCTAATCTACACATTGATTATTGAAATCATTCCGTGAATGAGATTAAATGGTTGAAATCACTGAGACCACAACAATAGGCAGATCATTCGAAGGCTGAGGTTGCATTACCTTGAGGCGAGAGCACAGGGAGAGGAAATCGATGGCGGATGAAGCCGGAGAAGGAGGAGGGACGGAGACGGAACCATCTCCGCCGGTTAACGGTTGAGAGAGTGGGGAATCGTTGGCCATGCAGTGAATCGCTCGATTCGGAGATGAAGCTGCTGCGGCGGCGGCTGAGTATGAGAGACGGAGGTGGGGAGGAGAGAGAGAGGGGAGGATAGAGAGCGGCTTTGTGCAGCAGAAGAAGACTCGATGATGAATCATCACATTCCTCATTTTTTGATTATCTTCTTCACGTTTTTGGGAATCGGTTGTTTGTTTCAATAGTTCTTCTCCTTTAGAGCATCCGCATTAGTGAACCCCATGAAAGGGGGTTCACAAAGCATTTTTTATTATTTTTTTTTGGATTGATTTTTGTTTTAAAAAAAAAATAATAATAATTTTTTCGGACCAGTTGCAGGCCGCCACGTGTCGTGGGGCCTGTGCTACAGTGATGAACCAGATTCACTGGGAAGGGGTGGAGAGAGACAGGTTCATCACTATTCCTTATTTTAATATTTTTTTTTTTTAGAATGTGTGTGAAGCCCTCCATAAATTCACTAATGGGGATGCTCTTAGTCAGTTAATTTGGGCCTTGTAATATGAAGACCCAATAATATATAACTGGGTCAATGTAGAAATGACTATTTTTTTCTGTATACATGCAAAACTGACTGTGTTCAACAAAAAAACATGTAAAAATGACAGTCACAATTTTAATTTTAATATACCAGATTGGTTATTTGATTTAAATTTAGTTATAACATAAATTAATTTTGATAAAATATATAAAGCAATTCTCATATAATATATAAAACAATTCTCTCAAATAGTTATTTTAAAAATTGTCACAAAAATCATCCTCAATAAATAAAATGACCAAAATAGTTTTTTTTTGAAAATTTTAATATTTATTTTTTATTTTTAAAATTTTGAAACTTTATTTTCAAAATTTCACTCTTTAATTCTAAACTCCAAATCTAGAATAGTTAACACTAGGGTATAAATATATTTTTACTCTTTAATAAAATTTCGTTTGGTCATTTTTTCATTGAAGGTTATTTTTGTGACAATTTTTTTTTAAAAAACTCTTCTATAGAATTTCTCAAATATATATGGTCGATATATATTATTAAAAGTATTTTGTGTGTGTGTTTTTAGTTATTTGATGAGAAGTAGATTTATAATAAAATATTTATTTGCTTTTTAATATTTATTTTATTAATTGGAATAATATTTAAATATTCTAGAAATATTATTTTTAAATATCTAAGTTATTTTTAAAATCATGTTTATATTTTTGACACATCAATTTTATATTGATACACACACCCGTATATATAATTTGGTGGATTTCTATGTGGTTTAAAATCATTATAATAAAATTAATAATGTTAAATTATTTAAAAATAAAAATAAGTTAAAAAATATAAATATTATTAAATCTATATTATTTATAATATTTTTAGTTTATTAAGACTACCATTTGTAATTAAACGTTTAAAATTAGTTTGCGAACGACACGTAAAATATAGATATCTCATATCTCATGGTTTTAATTCAAGCACATGTTTTACAAATGAGAGTGTGGAATTCATTATTGACTTTTTTCTAATATCAGCGGTTGATTTCACCGAGTAAAATCCACTACCACACCTCCACTGACCGATGTTAGTGGGACGGTAGCCGCAAATAAATTCCTATAAAATGATTATAATTCATTCAAACTAACTTCACATGGGTCTATAGTTAATATGCACTAATAATCTGGGGGCTGTTCCATTTAAGCGAACTATTTCATATCAGGCAAATCACATGATCACAATGCGTCCCATTAGTACGTACTATTGCATGAAACGAGCAACTATTACTATACCAATAATATACATCGACTGAATGAAAGTTTAGCGTGATAAAAGTCCGTTCTCACTTAAATTAACAATATAAGAGCCTTTACACTAAATATTCTATATTTTTGAAGACTGAAAACATGAACCTTTATCACGCTAAACTTTGACCAAAAAATGCTGAAAATACGATTATTTGTTTGTTTGTCTAATATTCAAAAAAAAAAAAAATTCTTTGTGTGAGTGAACAAGTCAATAATTTAAGAAAATGACCGAAGCAAGTTGGTCTAACATTCGAACTTAGTGGCATCCACTTCAGCGCTCACTCCATCTCAAAGCTTCTATAAATACGCTAACACATTACCCTCTTCTATCCAACAAAACATAAAAGAAACACAAACGATAATTCTTAACTAAATAGAATATTTTAAAATGGCCAGGCTCCATGGTATGGTTCTTCTCAGTTTATTGGTTCTTTCCGGTTTACTTATAATAACCGAGAGTCGGGTTGCAAGAAAGGACTTGGGGATAGGTGTTGGACTGGGTGTTGGGTTGGGAATTGGTCTTGGTGGTGGCTCGGGATCTGGTGCTGGTGCTGGGGCTGGTTCAGGCTCACGGTCTAGTTCATCATCTAGCTCAAGCTCATCTTCGAGTTCAAATTCTGGTAGTTCAGGTGGCTCGGCTGGATCGTCTGCTGGTTCTTTTGCCGGATCCAGGGCTGGATCAGGATCTGGTAACTAAATCCACAAGTTATGTTTTCCAAACAATGAGGGAAACTGAATAAGTGAATGTAATGTTTTTATTTTTCCTATAATGATGGTTTGAAGTGTACGCTATAGTAGCTAAAATTGTGTGGATTGGATTAATCATCCATGTTATTTCCTTGCAAAAAAAAGGTTGTCTTTTTAATTATGAAGAAAACTATTTTAATTCTCCGCGTTTTTCAAATTTATTTTTGAGAGTGAAAGTAACTAGTAAAAACAATCGAGAAAAATACCCATCAACTAAGAGCATCTCCAATGTAAAACTCCATTTTTTCCTCCAAAATAGAGTAAAAGTGAAAATGGAGTAAAATTGCTCCAACCCTACTCCATTTCCCACTCCATAATGGAGTGATGAACAAACAAAAAATAGTTTACTCCATTTATGGAGTAAATTTCATTATGGAGTGAGATATGAAGTTGGGTTGGAGCATTCTTTACTTCATATCCAATTTTACTCCATTTTAGAGGAAAAAATGGAGTTGAGATGGAGATGCCCTTATCCAACTCCAACTCCATATCTCACTCCATAATGAAATTTACTCCATAAATGGAGTAGTTTATTTTTTGTTTGTTCATCACTCTATAATGGAGTGGGAAATAGAATAGGATTTGAGCAATTTTACTCCATTTTCACTTTAACTCCATTTTAGAGAAAAATATGGAGTTTTACATTGGAGATGCTCTAAAAGTTTAATATAAATCCCGTAAGTGAATAAACGGTTCACGGTCAAATACACATTTTTATTTGTTTAAATTAATTAGAAAATATGTGAAAGATCAACCAATTAAATCAGTGGCAGCGGTGTTGTCAAATTACGTAATATCATATTTTTCAGCTTTCTAAATCTATGATGATAAAATTAATTATCGTGGTGGCAAACTTTGGAGAAATTCGAACGAATAACAGAGATGTATGCATTCATAGCTAGTATGAAAAGTTATACTGTGATAAATCCGATTGACTTTAAATTTATCAATCAAATGATTTGATTCAAGATCTTCTATGATCTATTGATCCTTAGGCACCACCCCTGGCCAGCTACATCATGTAAGGAACATAACTAGTATCCTAATATATTGACTAATCATTTGACCGATCTAATGACATAAATATGAAATATGACACTATCAAACAAACTCACTGACATGTCACATGTTTCCCTTATTCGTAGTATGCCCATAAGTAGTACTTGCGGATACATTAGTATGACTTTGTACAAAACTTGGAATATATACGGTTAAATCGGGACTGGATATGATTTTCCATCTAAAGGTCCAACTATCCAGTTCTATTGACTAGTCACTAGATGTGAGGAAACTATACAAGCTTAGTCATGGAAGCTGGAGTGTGCTTGGCAATTTAAATACGACATTTTATCTGCCAAATCATATAGGTATATCAATTTCAGCAAATCTGTTGACTTGTACAATTAACTGTGATATACATACTCTTCAAGAATTCCATACAACGTTACGAACTTGGACTATCTCCTAGGCACCAAAAACTTCAGGTGGTGTTCCAATGTCTCTAATTTTGATTTTTTTTTGGCGGCTTCCAAAGAATATTAGAATATAAAATTTTCATGATTTGTTTGGTATATTTGAAAAGTTAGGAATGATTACCCAAGTTGGGTAGAGATTTACAAGAGGTGCTTAACATGGTTTAGTTTCTTGATTTATTTATAACACTAGTTTATTGTTGTTTACATACTTTATGGATTTCGAATCTTTTTACAGGTTACTCGATTATTGTAATGTCACTCATTCAGTCATTCCCAAATATGCTTTGTATTCCCAATACTTGAGTTTAAGGGAACCAGTAGAGTAACAGCTAAACATTTGGATTTGCGAAAATCGATGTTTTTGGAATTTTGTTGTGATATTTTTACAAACGAGTTTATAAAATCCTCAGTCTGAAGGATTTGCTCTGTGTTGGTAATATGGTTTATAGACGTTAACTACTAACAAGTTTTACTAGTGGCCTTCCACTTGACAGTGTAAATATTTTAAATGGTAAACATCCCTGATTATGGCCCCATATATTATAAAACAAAAAAGATTGTTTATACTCCAGTGTTTTGGTCATTATAATTCAGAAACACTGTAGTTCAAAGTAATTATTGCGTCAAAATGGAGATTAGTGATTTAGGGAAAGAAGGAAAAAAGGGAAACGTAAAAAGAATATGAAAAGGAAAGAAGTTGTTTCTGACAAAGTGCATACATGTTTTTGGATCTTGCTTTCTTTTACGTAATTGAGGACATCAGATTATACGTCTTATACTTCTCTATCAGGCAATAACAATACGTTACGGGAAGGTATCATAACCATCAATCCGGCCAAGAGAAACCATGATCCCACAAAAAGCCTAGACGTTAATATATGCGACTTCATCATTGGTTGACATATATAATATTCCTATATATATATTAAACAAACAAGAACTAGGCCGAGCTAGAGAGAGATGTTTGATTTTGATGAAATGGAATCTCAAAATCTCTTTCTCTATCTATCACTCCTCGTTCTCTCTATAACCTTCTTCTTTCAGAATATCAAGCCGAGGCTAGGCCGCTTCTTCCAGCCTTCTTTAGAAACTCGAGCCAAGGCCGCCATTTTATCAAGACAAGAAGTAGCCCAGTTTCTTGATTCTCCCACTGTGAAAGAACAAGAACAAGAAGAAGGTATAAGGCGCCCCAGTTCCACGTTCGATTTTGATCCGTACATGGCAACAAAAGTCGAATTAGTAAACAAAGCCTTAGACGAAGCCATTCCAGTAGGTGAGCCACTCAAGATCCACGAAGCCATGCGTTACGCGGTTCTTGCGGCCGGGAAACGCGTTAGACCAATACTATGCCTTGCTTCTTGCGAGCTAGTAGGAGGCGAAGAAAACGCGGCGATGCCAGCGGCTTGTGCGGTTGAGATGATACACACCATGTCCCTAATCAAAGACGACTTGCCTTGTATGGACAATGACGATCTGCGTCGTGGGAAGCCTACGACGCACAAAGTCTACGGCGAAGGAGTTGCTATTCTCTCCGGAGGAGCTCTCTTGTCTCTTGCCTTCGAGCACATGACGACGGCGGAGGTATCCTCGGAGAAAATGGTTTGGGCGGTCAGGGAACTGGCTAGGTCAATTGGAACTAGAGGGTTAGTCGCGGGACAAGCTAAGGACATAAGTAGTGAAGGTTTGGACTTAGACGAGGTAGGACTAGAGCATTTAGAGTTTATACACGTACACAAAACCGCGGTTCTCTTGGAAACTGCTGCGGTTCTTGGAGCCATTATTGGTGGTGGGTCTAATGAAGAGATTGAGAGAGTAAGAAAGTTTGCAAGGTGCATTGGGTTGTTGTTTCAGGTGGTGGATGATATTTTGGACGACACCAAGTCGTCGGAAGAATTGGGAAAAACAGCCGGGAAAGATCAGCTCGTGGGAAAGCTGACGTATCCCAAGCTGATGGGTTTGGAGAAGTCTAAAGAATTTGTTAAGAGATTGACGGAAGATGCAAGTCAACATCTTCAAGGGTTTAGTAAGGAAAAAGTGGCTCCTTTAGTAGCTCTTACTAATTTTATTGCCAACAGAAACAGATGAAATGTCTTTTAGAACTTCATTTTTTTTAATTTGTGTGTATCGGGTATATGTATACATGCTAAAATAGTGTGTTTACTTGAAATGTAATCACATTTTAATATCTTAGTTAAGAATTTCTAAAACGCAAATCCATTTGCCTTCTGTGTGTATTTATAAATAACAAGGCCTTTTAAAAACTTTTTTCTTTCTTACAAAGAAGCTTTTTTTTTATCCGTGGTATTATCCTAAAGGTTTTCTAGATCCAAAGACTAATCATCACGAGATTCGCAAAAATTCAAATTTTTTTGCCACTTAAAACATCCGAAAGTGACCGGGTTCGAATCAAGGTGGCGGAACTCACAACTGTGAGTTCTTTACCACCAGAGCTGGAGGCGCCAGTTTTTCCAAATAAGTCTTGGGGTTTTTGCCAAAACTAACCCACAACTTGATTTTAATCCCAAACCTATACTCAAACTTGAATCAAATGCAAAACTAACCTAAAAGCCTAGTGAAATTACAGCTCAGCCCCTTGTGACCAAACAAAAAAACAGAAGCCATTTTTACGAATATAACCCCAGTAAATCGTCTGAGTCGTCTGAGATGTTGGAAGTCGTCTGGACGACTGAAGTGTAAGTCGTCCGGTACCAGTTTACTTTAAAAATAATTTATAAATCTTGTAAAAAAATATTTTGATGCTTAAAAAATAAAAATCAAGTAATTATAAACAGTTTTAACTGATATAAATTAAGATATGATAAAATTGATTTGTTTTGAAGATAGATGAGTGGAAGTAGTGAATCATGAAATACTTTGGTTTAGGAGTTTGGCAAACATATGTTGTAGTATTGTATGTATTGTTAGGGTTAGATTTTGGAAAACTAAAATGTTTTTTTCAAAAATTAGTTTTCACTTATATGTGTTTATTTCTGTGTATAGTAAACACTTTTCAAGTTTGATTTGGTTTTATGAAGTGTTTAATTAGATAATTAAGTTTAGGGGTTATGTTTAGGGTGTGGACGACTTATATTTCAGTCGTCTGTTGAATAATTTACCCGGACGACGTATATTTCAGTCGTCCAGACGACTTACTTGTAAGTCGTCTGGAAAGTTTCAGTCGTCTGTTGAATAATTTACCCGGAGGACGTATATTTCAGTCGTCCAGACGACTTACTTGTAAGTCGTCTAGAAAGTCTTCTATTTTAGTTTCCCGCTAAAAATATTTAATTTCCCGCTAAAAATATTAAACTCTTCTGGACGACTTACATGTAAGTCGTCTGTTTTAATTTCTTCACCAGACGACTGAAATGTAAGTCGTCCAGGAAGTCGTCTGAGTCAAAAATATTTAATCTAATTGGATTTTTTGTCTCCCTATATAAAGAAAAATTTACACATTCTCTCTCCTCCTCTCAAATGGCTGCAACAAAAATGTAATGTTCATCATTCTAAAACTCTCCAACCTCTCTCTAATCTCTTTGACTTGAAAACACCAAACTTTATATAAATTTTTCAGTTTTGTCTCATGTATTTCTTACTAATCTATCTCTTTTGCAGGTTTTTAATCAAGTGGTACTCATCTTCCACTAATTTAGAGGTAGATCTATTAATTTTAGATATGTATTTTTGTGTGTTCTATAAATGTAGATTTATCTAATCTTCCACTCATTTTCTCTATTTTTAAGTCATTTGAACGTTTTTGGATATGCAGGTTTTTCAGATCTGGATTTGATGTGCAGGTTTTTCAGATCTGGAAGACTTCTGGGACGACTTACCTGTTAGTCGTCTGGAAGTCGTCTGGAAGTCGTCTGGACTTCTTGGAAGTCTTCTGACAAAGTCGTCTGGACTTCCACGAAGTCGTCTGGACTTCCAGGAAGTCGTCTGGACTTCCAGGAAGTCGTCTGGACTTCCAGGAAGTCGTCTGGACTTCCAGGAAGTCGTCTGGACTTCTAGGAAGTTGTCTGGATTTTTCTGAGCGTTTTGGTAAGTTCTTATGTCTGATTTTTCTTCATTTGGTAACTTCTTGTTGTATAAAGTTCTTACTTTTTTCCCAAACTAAAACTCTCCAAACCCACTCTAATCTCTTTGACTTGAAAACACCAAACTTTATATGAATTTTTCAATTTTGTCTCATGTCTTTGTTACTAATCTATTTTTTTTTTGCAGGTTTTTAATTAGATGGTACTCATCTTCCACTAATTTAAAGGTAGATCAATTATTTTTTGATATGTATTTTTGTGTGTTCTGTAAAGGTAGATTTATCTAATCTTCCATTCATTTTTTCTGTTTTTAAGCCATTTGAACGTTTTTGAATATGCAGGTTTTTCAGATCTGGATTTAAAATGCAGGTTTTTCAGATCTGGAAGACTTCTGGGACGACTTACTTGTTAGTCGTCTGGAAGTCGTCTGGAAGTCGTCTGGAAGTCGTCTGGACTTTCTAAAAGTCGTCTGGACTTCCTGTAAAGTCGTCTGGAAGTCGTCTGAACTTCCTAAAAGTCTTCTGGCAAAGTCGTCTGAACTTCCTGGAAGTCGTCTGGACTTCTTAGAAGTCGTCTGGACTTCTTAAAAGTTGTCTGGTCTTGTCTACTCAAGTGGAATCCAAGCTTGTCTTTGTAGATGAATGATCTATAATAGTTTTGTTTGTGGTCTGTTTTGTGAATTGCATGTATACTCTTTTAGTTGTGAATTTTTTGTAAAATCAGTAATAATGTTTTCCAAGATGTATTAAATGTGCTAACAATGTGTTTACACATTTACAAATCAATGAAATAATAGACTTCAGTAGCCTTTTTCTTATCTTTGGATCTCTCATATGCAATAATAAACTCCAATGGCCTTTTTCTCATCATAATAAACAAGAATGTTGGTAAGAGATGGAAACAAACAATAGTAACTAGTCAAAGCATATCATATTTTTTATAAGTTTGCATTGAAAAACTTAGTCAAATTTAGTAAAACTAAGGAAGAGAACATATTTTGTAAATATGAGTTTTACATATCTTGAAGTTACTTATCACTCTTAAAAATACAAGTTATTCAAAAACTAATGTAGAAGACTTAAAAACTAGTGGAGAAGACGCGGACGACTTCAATCTAAGTTGTCTAGACGACTAAACTATATGTCGTCTGGTCAACGCAGAGGTTATTTTTGCAATTGACTTTGAAATCTGTTATTTCGGACGACTGAAAGTTAAGTCGTCTACTATTGTTTGGTTAAAAAAAAACTCCAAAAAAGCTAGACGACTTACATTTCAGTCGTCAGAGGTTAGTTTTGCATTTGACTGGATTATTTCAGAAGTTTGACTTTTTGGACGACTTACATTTCAGTCGTCTAGTGAAAATTAAAATAATAATATTTTTTTAAAAGTAGACGACTTAAAGTTAAGTCGTCATAGGTTAGTTTTGCAATTGAAAAAAAAAACTTCAAGATTTAATTATATACAGACGACTTATAATTCAGTCGTCCACGAGACGACTGAAATGTAAGTCGTCCAGGATTTACGAGGTTTGACCAGAATCTCGGAAAAAAGTCCTGGACGACTTACAATTAAGTCGTCTGGTGGACGACTGAATTATAAGTCGTCTGTGTATAATTAAATCTTGAAGTTTTTTTTTTCAATTGCAAAACTAACCTATGACGACTTAACTTTAAGTCGTCTACTTTTAAAAAATATTATTATTTTAATTTTTGCCAGACGACTGAAATGTAAGTCGTCTGGGGAAGTCAAACTTCTGAAATTATCCAGTCAAATGCAAAACTAACCTATGACGACTGAAATGTAAGTCGTCTAGGTTCTTTGGAATTTTTTTTGAAACCAAACAATAGTAGACGACTTAACTTTCAGTCGTCTCAGGTTACAGATTTCAAAGTCAATTGCAAAAATAACCTCTGCGTTGACCAGACGACTTCCAGGTAAGTCGTCTACAGCCAGACGACTGAAAGGTTAGTCGTCTACAGCCAGACGACTTCCCAAGTAAGTCGTCTGACGAACAGATCTGGAAAAAAACTCGATGTCATACCTTAAATTGGTGAGATAAGTTCCTTAGCATACATAAGGCTTCTCCAAGCCCACAGAATCACAAACGAAAGTCACCCACCCATAATCGTTAGCTTCTATGACTCTATGAACCATAAAAATTTTAGAATCAAAATCTTGGGTTTTTTTAGCTCATTGTTGAGAGAAAGTGAGAGATATGTTGTGTTTAGTTCACAAGAATGGAAAAAGAAGAAGGGTAAATCGATTTTGGGAGCATTAAGAGCTTCAAATTGGTTGTTCATGGTGGTTGTGGTATTGATGACAATGGCAATCTTGTAATTACTTGAAGATGATGAGGGTGAGAGAGTAAAAATGTCATTTTCGAAAAAAAAAGAAAAAAAAAAATTGATGGCATTTTCGTAAATTATTTGAACTTATGGGGTGAATAGGGCAAAACCAATTTTCAAAAAAAAGGGAGGTTAGTTTTGTGTTTGACTTTAAGTTGTAGGTCAATTTTGCAAAAATCCCATAAGTCTTTTAGCAATTTTTCAAAATTTGAACCTAATATATCAATACTATTGAAAGGAACAGTATTATAATTAGCAAATCAAATAATTATTTTGTCAAATCAAAGAAATGAATTATTATTAACTATAGATTGATTATTATTTATCACATGGCTTGTTTAACCAAGCTTTTATTTTTACTGTGTTTTATTGTGGCATCTTGGAGATTTCATAACTCTGAATTAATAGAATAAATTAAAAAAATAATTGAATAAATTAAAAACTAAATTAACAAGAGTTTACATTTGTATTATTCCAATATAGATTTATATAATTTTTGGTACATGGATTCAATATATTGATTCAGCCATAAAAATAAAGATAAAAATTTCAATTTTCAACCATAGTATAAATATCTCTATACAAGAAAGAGACTAAATTTGGTGCTTTATATTGCCAACTTCTTTTTTGATGTAGTTCATGATTTCAACAATATGTTTCAACAATAAATATTCGGTTTAACAAAACAACAAGTCCAATACACAAAATTAGTTTTTTTTTGTGGGTATTCGCCAGTAAGGTCTGTTTAGTCATATCGAATGTAGCATATTTTTCACTTGTAAACATCATTTGGTTATCTTAAGATTTCAATTTTAGTTCTGTCGCGTCAAAAATGTATGAAGATGGACTCAAATTTGCCATGTCAAGTGGATCCACTTGTAAGTTTTTTGTGCACTTAGTTTTTTTTTTTTATAGTGTAGGCTTCTTTTCTCTCTCTCCAAACTCTCTCAAATCTCAAGTCATATTTTCTTCGGTGGCCGGTCACCCTCTCCCTTTTCCTGATCCTCTTTTTTTGATTACCATCTCCTTCCCTTATTCTCCCTTGCATAACCGCTCCGATATGCCTCATGGATCTCTTCTGGCTCTTCTCTGGCGGACCGTAAAAGGCCCTCATCTCGCCTCTGATGCAACTGTGAGGAGTTGGTTTTGTCTGCTGAGTTGAAGGGTCTCTCGACAGATGATGCTTTGGGTTACTGATGATGGATTGTGTCAGATATGGTTCGGCTTGGCGATTGTAGTGGAGTGTTGCTGCCTCTTTACTTTTCGTCGTCCCCCTTCTTCTTGATGACCTATATATGATTCTGTCTAGGGTTCGTCAAAGCTTTGTAATTTGTGCACGCCCAACATTTTTGTAATTTGTATAAACTCAGTGCCTCACTATTGTGTTGGATTAGAAAAAGCTCATAACACCAACGGTTTATCGCCTTTGCATCTGGTGGTCCTCAGAGGCTCGGTTGTAGTTCTAGAAGAGTTCCTGGAAAAGGCTCCATTGTCCTTCAGCTCCCTCACACGAACGAAAGAGACAGTCTTTCATCTCGCGGCACGAAACAAAAACGTAGATGGCTTCATTTTCATGGCAGAGAGTCTTGGCATTAACAGCCAAAAACATCTGCAGCAAGTAAAGGACGGGTATATTTCTTGTTTTATTTTTTCTTTTAGAAATTTAATTCTCATATTTGTACTTTTTTTGTAACCATATTTTTGTATAAATTTTAATCAAAATCTATTTTATAAAATAATACTCCATCCGTTTCAGTTTAATTGTCGTTGTAGAATAAAATTTTCGTTTCAAAATAAGTGTTGTTTTATGATTTCACTGCAAAATTTATTAAGAAGATTCTCATGTTTATTTTCCTATTGGTCACAATATGGTTAGGTATGGGTAATGATGTTTTTATTTTGAAAATGTATAAAATTAAATATTTTATTAATCTTTGTGCATGAACATAAAACGATAATTAAATTAAAATGGAGTAGCAATTTAAAAGTTGACCTGACATACACTCATTTCTTTGTAATCATATTTGTCTATTGTAGATTTTGATTCGCTCTTCGAGCGCGTATGTAATTTAGGTTTGTATTTTTTTGTTTTTTCTGTAAATATGTAACATTTTATGTATTTTTTTCTTATTTGTTAAAAAAAATTAATTTATATGTTTGGGTATAATATTTTATTAAAAATTATTAGTAAGAGGTTTTGATAATTTTATTGAATTTGTGATGTTGCATAACTATACAATTGTGCCATATCCATTTTACACATTAATTTTATACTTTATTCCTAAACAGTGATTTTTTTTAAATAACAAAGTATAGTTACAATTTTGTGTAGTAATGAAGTAGTAATTAAATAGATAAAGTTACATGTTTTCATTAAATTTTCATGATTTGATTTCATATATAGTTGATTTAGATAACGTTTGAATAAAGTGTTTGACAAATAGAATGATAAGAGTAAATAATCATACAAATTTGCATAAAACCAAAAGGAGTGATTTTTTAAAGCATAACCGTTGCCTTGTTAAAAAAATTCATAACCATTGCCATATGTAAAAACGTTATAGCGAAGTGGATCCGTTCTTTGAGGAGATAAAATAAAAATATTATTAAAACATACATATATAGATTATTAAACGATGGACCAAACATTTATCAATTGGACATGATCCTGTTTTAATAGTATTGATAATATATATATCAAATTTCATATATGAACTTATACTTTTCCACATAAACATTGTAAAATAAAAAATCAATTAAATAGAAATCAAATTTAAATCACATAATTTCATAACTACTGTTAATGTTTACGTAACTGATCCATTGAACAAATCTTAATCGGGTTTTTGGTTCCAAAATACTTTTTGGACTTAGTTAAACCCAAAACCTAAAAAAGATCCAGTGAAATAACGATCAAAAAAAAATTGAAACGAAAAATTTAATAGTCACAATTCTTGTAGTTTCTAGTTTAATTTTTGACAAATGAAATCAAAAAGTTTGGATAATGAAATTAGAGAACAAAACTCAAAAATATGTATAAACATATCATATCTTATAAATCCTAAGTGAAAACACATGAATCCGATAAACTCGACTATATAGAAGAAAAATAATACCAAAAGATATTAGAATAAGTATCTGAGTTAATTATTTATGTAAGATATTTATTTTAGGTATTTAATGACTTGTGATACCACCACTCAGAGCTTGAATTTAGATAAACCTGCAAGGTTTTCTGTCTTAATATTTTCCTTTTCATGATTCCGCATCTTTGATTTGAAGAACCAAGAAGAGATGAGGCTGGACTTTCTGTCCGATGAGCTGATTTCAGTAACTGTCTATCTCCAGAATCATGGTATCCTTCCTAGAATCTAAATTAACTCTTAAGTTTATTTTTGAGAAATTAAAAAAAAAATCACTTACATTTGAGTACAGATTTTAACACTCACAAATTTTAACAACCAACCGTAAATAGGAACCAACTTTTAGCACTAGATTATTTAAAAACATGTAACTGGAAAGTTTCCTTTGGCTTGGAAATGACTGTCTTAGTGAATGTCAGGTGTGCTGTTGGGAACTGCTATACTTTGCGTAAAGATCATAGAACTGTTCTTAAGATGTTTCAGAGAGCTAATATCGAAATATGCACACACACTTTCTGGTCACGAGTACATTTCTTTTCTATCATGAACATAGATAGCCTTAAAACGATAAGATTGGTACTGAAATGTATTAAAAATTTGTGGGATTGTTAAGACCACACTGAAAAAAAAAATAGTATTTGGTAGAATGAATTGTGCACTTTTAAATTTGAGAGTGTTTATTCACCCTTTCAAAATTTGTGAAATTGGAATATATTGTAATGAAAAATCCCTCAAAAATGAAGGGATAAAGAGCTGTTGGGTATGTTATAAGATATCAAAATCAAAACACCTACTACATCTACAGATCCACATAAACAAAAATTAAGAAAACTTGTTTACGACACTGTTTTTTAGAAGGGAAATGATCTAGAATTTGAGTACCATTTACTTCACTACAAGGAATTGTATTTTGATATTTATCCTTAACCGAAAAACTGAACCGAAGGTTGAATTAGATCCTATCAATTATACTAGTGGATCATATTTTCTAAAACCAAAAGTCGAAACCAAACCTAGAACCGAATGGGTACCCAAATAACTATAATATAATTTATATATTTACGAATATTAACTATATTTAGTATTAAAATAATCAAATAATATAAAAATAATATTTACAAGTCAAAACACCCAAAAATGAATTGATAAAATACTTTTATCCAAAATACTTAAATTATCTGACTTATACAATTTTTTATCTGAAAACCCAATTTTTTGATATTTAATGTGAAAACCCCTGATATGTTTTACTTTTTAACCCAAATTAACCGAAAATCAGAACCAAACCAGAACTGAATGGGATCCGATATTACTTTGGATATAAGTCTGCTCGACTTTGATATCCGAAATGAACCAAAAACAAAAATAACTGAACCAAACAGAAACAAACTTTCTATATAATCAACATATTTTAAACTTCTAGAACCGGAGAACCAAATTGGAACTGAACCGAGAACTGAATGCCAACGGCTAGCTATGGTAATGAACTTTAAGATTGTTTACGTTGATTGTTGGGTAATGTTCGGTAATGAGATGAAAATTAGGAATTTAAGAAAGATGAACTGGAACTTTTCGTGTTTAGATTAGGTTTTTCCTTTTATCAAAACGACATTGATTAGTGATTTAACTTCTGTCAAACAAATTAATGGAAGATTAATTAGAGTGTTAAAAAGGCTTGGTCAACGATTGTTTAAGGTTTTTTCGTATTTGACTAAGAGTTCATGAATTAAATGGTCTGTTTTCGAGTTCAAAGTTTTTTCTGATTTTGTTTTTTGAAAGTTTAGGAGTAAAAGGTCATTTACTCTATTATATATTTGAATAAGTAATGAAGTGTAATAATCTGGTCAAAAGATTAATAAGAAAGAATATTAATTAAGTGGCTGGGTAAGATGAATAATAACTCTAACGTGGTCATATTTATTTATTTAAATGAACAGGTCAAATGTACTCAATCTACAAATAAAAGACATACCTATTTGGCTAAACCCATATCTAGACTTTCTAACTAAAAAGATTGTATAAAACATGTATAAATTGGCTCTATCATCATCATCGACACACAAGCACTATCAACTAAATTCTTTTGATTTCTAATTTGCTTAATCAAAAGGAATCTAAGATGATGAGAACTGCTTTTTTGATTATGGTTCTTGTTTTCGCAATGACTTTGTCATATCCGAATGCTCAGCCGACAGATCCTGAAGGGTGTAAAAACGCATTTAGGAACACTACAGAAGGATGCCGCCAATATCTACACGATATTTTTCATTTTCATTTCAGTTTCGGTGGGCTCAAGAAAGCATGTTGTGGAACCGTTATTAATGTTACAGATTTATGTTGGCCAATCCTATTCCCGAACGAGCCTTACGTTCGTTTTCTGTTAAAGTCTCTTTGCACAAAGTCAAATTTACATTGAAGTTTTTGAGTATTTTATTTTTATGATATTTTAAAAAGTGAAAATAAAAGGTTATCTACTTATTAATTAATACATATTTTTCCTTATAATACCATTTATGTATTACTAGACTTTAATCCATATCATGCTCGTAAACTTTTAGTTCAAATACAAAAATTAAATTAAATAATATGTTACAAAAATCATTTTTTAATTTTACAAAATTTGTAGAGAAAAACTAAGTTTTCGAGACCAAATTTATCTAGAGAGTCTGACTTCTAAAGGTAATTCCCGATACAAATGTTGGAATATAATCATGATGACTTGTTGGAAGACGCTATCTGGGTCTCGCTGAACAATATTGAATAAAATAATAAATATAGATTAAAAAATAATAGATATATCAAAGATAAATTAGAAAACTTAGGATTTTTCCCTACAACTTTTTTATATAATCATAAATAAAATGATGACGAAAATATTATGCTCTACCAAATGTGTAAAAATTATCCTATGAAATAGCTAAAGAATCTCAATCATTTAAGAAGTTTAAGGGACCAAATCAAATTTATTTTGATTATTCTATTAATGTTAGAATTAAGCGTAAGTACATTTACCTGAAATCAAAGAACCGAACCATACCAAAAGAAAAGAACTAAACCAAAATCAAATCAGTTTTTTAAAATATTCGTACTGAACTTAGATCTCTAAAACCGAAAATTCAGAAGTGGTGAAGTTAAAGAGTCTGGTAAAAATAAGATAAATGGAGGAGAATACTCTTACGGCATGTCCGTTGGCTGGATTTTTATGAGTATCTCATGAACTAACATAAAATGAAATAAAAGTTAAGGGCAAAAGAGGAGAGATGGAAGAATTGATTATTCATCAAGCTTCTAATAGTCTAATTATTTAAAATTAACTAGTGCATAACTCACATATCTATTCGGGTGTTTTTTTTTTTTGTATAAATAAATACTTGCTTTGTATAAATGGCGGTAGATATTTTAACATTTATCTTTAATAAATAATTTTAAATATGATATTTCTAAACAAGATAAGTTTATAATATATATTAGTATTTTTATTTTTTTGACCCGTCAACTGTATAAAATACATTTCTTATCATATATTCATCGTATTGGATTAATATGAAAATGTATGTAAAATAATATATTAACAGATTAATTTATATTTTATTTATAAATTATATAAATTGACAATTTATATTTTACAGTTTAAATGAATAAAACTTTATATTTCTTAAAATAAACTAGGTGAACCAATTAATTTAGTAGATTTGAGAGAATAACCCAAAAACGCCTTATTACAGTTATATATATTTTCACAAATTATATTATAACTTTAATATTTATATGTATTTATATAAAAAATATTCATTATTTTTTAAAAAACAATTATTGAAAATGAGATACATAATTTACGAAGTAATTGTATTGTGATGTAAAGACAGTTAATAAAAAATATGAAAAGAGAGTTCATAAATATGTAGAATTATTATGGTGAAGATATGAACTTGTTAGAATTAGTTGAAAAAGGAATGCAGAAGTTGTAGTAAAACACTTAAAATAGAGAAGTTCTGTTTTGTACTTCTATTTTAATAATATTGATAAAATATCCATATATATAGTAGAAATATGTTGTTTTTATATGAGCCATCTCAGCAACTCCTTCACCGGGTGAGACACATCAGATTTTTAAAGAAAAATCACTCTATAGATTTGTCTAAGGTGGGTATTTGGGAAACCTATCGTGTCTTGGTTTGGGTTCACTAAGATTTTGGTTCAGGTTTAATCGGATTTTTGGATTTATGAATTTCAGCTCTATTCAGGTATTATAAAAGTTTGATGCGAGTTTGGTTCGGGATTAGTAACATTTTTAAAAACCTGTTACATCTAATATAATTTTGGGTTGTCTTAGGATTCAGAATTCACGTAACTGATCCATTGAACAAATCTTAATCGGGTTTTTGGTTCCAAAATACTTTTTGGACTTAGTTAAAACCAAAACCTAAAAAAGATCCAGTGAAATAACGATAAAAAAAAAATTGAAACGAGAAATTTAATAGTCACAATTCTTTTAGTTTCTAGTTTAATTTTTGACAAATGAAATCAAAAAGTTTGGATAATGAAATTAGAGAACAAAACTCAAAAATATGTATAAACATATCATATCTTATAAATCCTAAGTGAAAACACATGAATCCGATAAACTCGACTATATAGAAGAAAAATAATACCAAAAGATATTAGACTAAGTATCTGAGTTAATTATTTATGTAAGATACTTATTTTAGGTATTTAATGACTTGTGATACCACCACTCAGAGCTTGAATTTAGATAAACCTGCAAGGTTTTCTGTCTTAATATTTTCCTTTTTACTGATTTTGTGTCTCTGATTTGAAGAACCAAGAAGAGATGAGGCTGGACTTTCTGTCCGATGAGCTGATTTCAGTAACTGTCTATCACCAGATTCATGGTATCCTTCCTAGAATCTTCATTAACTCTTAAGTTTAGTTTCGAGAAATTTAAAAAACAACCACTTACATTTGAGTACAGATTTTAACACTCACAAATTTTAACAACCAACCGTAAATAGGAACCAACTTTTAGCACTAGATTATTTAAAAACATGTAACTGGAAAGTTTTCTTTGGCTTGGAAATGACTGTCTTAGTGAATGGCAGGTGTGCTGTTGGGAACTTCTATACTTTGCGTAAAGATCATAGATCTGTTCTTAAGATGTTTCAGAGAGCTAATATCGAAATATGCACACACACTTTCTGGTCACGAGTACATTTCTTTTCTATCATGAACTTGGTGTAATAGATAGCCTTTAAACGATAAGATTGGTACTGAAATGTATTAAAAATTTGTGGGATTGTTAAGACCACACTGGAAAAAAATAGTATTTGGTAGAATGAATTGTGCACTTTTAAATTTGAGAGTGTTTATTCACCCTTTCAAAATTTGTGAAATAAGAATATATTGTAATGAAAAATCCCTCAAAAATGAAGGGATAAAGAGCTGTTGGGTATGTTATAATATATCAAAATCAAAACACCTACTACATCTGCAGATCCACATAAACCAAAATTAAGAAAACTTGTTTACGACACTGTCTTTTAGAAAGGAAATGATCTAGAATTTGAGTACCATTTACTTCACTACAAGGAATTGTATTTTGATATTTATCCTTAACCGAAGAACTGAACCGAAGGTTGAATTAGAACCTATCAATTATACTAGTGGATCATATATTTCTAAAACCAAAAGTCGAAACCAAACCTAGAACCGAATGGGTACCCAAATATCTATAATATAATTTATATATTTATAAATATTAACTATATTTAGTATTAAAATAATCAAATAATATAAAAATAATATTTACAAGTCGAAATACCCAAAAATAAATTAATAGAATACTTTTTATCCAAAATACTTAAATTATCTGACTTATACAATATTTTTTATCTGAAAACCCAATTTTTTGATATTTAATGTGAAAACCCCTGATATGTTTTATTAACCAAAATTAACCAAAAATCAGAACCAAACCAGAACTGAATGGGATCCGATATTACTTTGGATATAAGTCTGCTCGACTTTGATATCCGAACTGAACCAAAAACAAAAATAACTGAACCAAACCGAAACAAACTTTCTATATAATCTAACATATTTTAAACTTCTAGAACCGGAGAACCAAATTGGAACTGAACCGAGAACTGAATGCCAACGGCTAGCTATGGTAATGAAGTTTAAGATGGTTTACGTTGATTGTTTGGTAATGTTCGGTAATGATCTTGAGAGATGTTTGTGAATGGAGAGATGAAAATTAGGAATTTAAGAAAGATGAACTGGAACTTTTCGTGTTTAGATTAGGTTTTTCCTTTTATCAAAACGACATTGATTAGTGATTTAACTTCTGTCAAACAAATTAATGGAAGATTAATTAGAGTGTTAAAAAGGCTTGGTCAACGATTGTTTAAGGTTTTTTCTTATTTGACTAAGAGTTCAGGAATTAAATGGTCTGTTTTCGAGTTCAAAGTTTTTTCTTAATTTTTTTTTGAAAGTTTAGGAGTAAATGGTCATTTACTCTATTATATATTTGACTAAGTAATGAAGTGTAATAATCTGGTCAAAAGATTAATAAGAAAGAATATTAATTAAGTGGCTGGGTAAGATGAATAATAACTCTAACGTGGTCATATTTATTTATTTATTTACATGAACAGGTCAAATGTACTCAATCTACAAATAAAAGACATACTTATTTGGCTAAACCCATATCTAGACTTTCTAACCAAAAAGATTGTATAAAACAAGTATAAATTGGCTCTATCATCATCATCGACACACAAGCACTATCAACTAAATTCTTTTGATTTCTAATTTGCTTAATCAAAAGGAATCTAAGATGATGAGAACTGCTTTTTTGATTATGGTTCTTGTTTTCGCAATGACTTTGTCATATCCGAATGCTCAGCCGACAGATCCTGAAGGGTGTAAAAACGCATTTAGGAACACTACAGAAGGATGCCGCCAATATCTACGCGATATTTTTCATTTTCATTTCAGTTTCGGTGGGCTCAAGAAAGCATGTTGTGGAACCGTTATTAATGTTACAGATTTATGTTGGCCAATCCTCTTCCCGAGCGAGCCTTACGTTCGTTTTCTGTTAAAGTCTCTTTGCACAAAGTCAAATTTACATTGAAGTTTTTGAGTATTTTATTTTTATGATATTTTAAAAAGTGAAAATAAAAAGTTATCTACTTATTAAATAATACATATTTTTCCTTATAATACCATTTATGTATTACTAGACTTTAATCCGTATCATGCTCGTAAACTTTTAGTTCAAATACAAAAATTAAATTAAATAATATGTTACAAATACCATTTTTTAATTTTACTAAATTTGTAGAGGAAAACTAAGTTTTCGAGACGTCAAATTTATCTAGAGAGTATGACTTCTAAAGGTAATTCCCGATACAAATGTTGGAATATAATCATGATGACTTGTTGGAAGACACTATCTGGGTCTCGCTGAACAATATTGAATAAAATAATAAATATAGATTAAAAAATAATAGATATATCAAAGATAAATTAGAAAACTTAGGATTTTTCCCTACAACTTTTTTTATATAATCATAAGTAAAAAGCTGATGAAAATACTATGCTCTACCAAATGTGTAAAAATTATCCTAGGAAATAGCTAAAGAATCTCAATCATTTAAGAAGTTTAAGGGACCAAATAAAATTTATTTTGATTATTCTATTAATGTTAGAATTAAGCGTAAGTACATTTACTTGAAATCGAAGAACCGAACCATACCAAAAGAAAAGAACTAAACCAAAATCAAATCAGTTTTTTAAAATATTCGTACTGAACTTAGATCTCTAAAACCGAAAATTCAGAAGTGGTGAAGTTAAAGAGTCTGGTAAAAATAAGATAAATGGAGGAGAATACTCTAACGGCATGTCCGTTTGCTGGATTTTTATGAGTATCTC
The DNA here is from genome assembly GCF_020379485.1 of Brassica napus. Classification (NCBI taxonomy): domain Eukaryota; kingdom Viridiplantae; phylum Streptophyta; class Magnoliopsida; order Brassicales; family Brassicaceae; genus Brassica; species Brassica napus. The sequence continues at coordinate 13,383,360 of NC_063437.1, read as the reverse complement.
ATGAACTAACATAAAGAAATGAAATAAAAGTTAAGGGCAAAAGAGGAGAGATGGAAGAATTGATTCTTCATCAAGCTTCTAATAGTCTAATTATTTAAAATTAACTAGTGCATAACTCACATATCTATTCGGGTGTTTTTTTATTTTTGTAGAAATAAATACTTGCTTTGTATAAATGGCGGTAGATATTTTAACATTTATCCTTAATAAATAATTTTAAATATGATATTTCTAAACAAGATAATTTTATAATATATATTAGTATTTTTATTTTTTTGACCCGTCAACTGTATCAAATACATTTCTTATCATATATTCATCATATTGGATTAATATGAAAATGTATGTAAAATAATATATTAACAGATTAATTTATATTTTATTTATAAATTATATAAATTGACTATTTATGTTTTACAGTTTAAATGAATAAAACTTTATATTTCTTAAAATAAATAAGTGAACCAATTAATTTAGTAGATTTGAGAGAATAACCAAAACGCCTTATTACAATTATATATATTTTCACAAATTATATTATAACTTTAATATTTATATGTATTTATATAAAAAAAATATTCATTAAAAAAAACAATTATTGAAAATGAGATACATAATTTACGAAGTAATTGTATTGTGATGTAAAGACAGTTAATAAAACATATGAAAAGAGAGTTCATAAATATGTAGAATTATTATGGTGAAGATAATAAATGAAGTTGTTAGAATTAGTTCAAAAAGGAATGCAGAAGTTGTAGTAAAACACTTAAAATAGAGAAGTTCTATTTTGTACTTCTATTTTAATAATATTGATAAAATATCCATATATATAGTAGAAATATGTTGTTTTTATATGAGCCATCTCAGCAACTCCTTCACCGGGTGAGACACATCAGATTTTTAAAGAAAAATCACTCTATAGATTTGTCTAAGGTGGGTTTTTGGGAAACCTATCGTTTTTTGGTTTGGGTTCACTAAGATTTTGGTTCGGGTTTAATCGAATTTTTGGGTTTATGAATTTCAGCTCTATTCAGGTATTATAAAAGTTTGATGCGAGTTTGGTTCGGGATTAGTAACATTTTTAAAAACCTGTTACATCTAATATAATTTTGGGTTGTCTTAGGATTCAGAATTCACGTAACTGATCCATTGAACAAATCTTAATCGGGTTTTTGGTTCCAAAATACTTTTTGGACTTAGTTAAACCCAAAACCTAAAAAAGATCCAGTGAAATAACGATAAAAAAAAAATTGAAACGAGAAATTTAATAGTCACAATTCTTGTAGTTTCTAGTTTAATTTTTGACAAATGAAATCAAAAAGTTTGGATAATGAAATTAGAGAACAAAACTCAAAAATATGTATAAACATATCATATCTTATAAATCCTAAGTGAAAACATATGAATCCGATAAACTCGACTATATAGAAGAAAAATAATACCAAAAGATATTAGACTAAGTATCTGAGTTAATTATTTATGTAAGATACTTATTTTAGGTATTTAATGACTTGTGATACCACCACTCAGAGCTTGAATTTAGATAAACCTGCAAGGTTTTCTGTTTTAATATTTTCCTTTTTACTGATTTCGTGTCTTTGATTTGAAGAACCAAGAAGAGATGAGGCTGGACTTTCTGTCCGATGAGCTGATTTCAGTAACTGTCTATCACAAGAATCATGGTATCCTTCCTAGAATCTTCATTAACTCTTAAGTTTAGTTTCGAGACATTTAAAAAACAACCACTTACATTTGAGTACAGATTTTAACACTCACAAATTTTAACAACCAACCGTAAATAGGAACCAACTTTTAGCACTAGATTATTTAAAAACATGTTACTGGAAAGTTTCTTTTGGCTTGGAAATGACTGTCTTAGCGAATGGCAGGTGTGCTGTTGGGAAGTGTTGTACTTTGCGTAAAGATCATAGATCTGTTCTTAAGATGTATCAAAGAGCTAATATCGAGATATGCACATACGCTTTCTGGTCACGAGTACAATTCTTTTCTATCATGAACTTGGTGTAATAGATAGCCTTTAAACGATAAGATTGGTACTGAAATGTATTATAAATTCGCGGGATTGTTAAGACCACACTGAAAAACAAAAATAGTATTTGGTAGAATGAATTGTGCACTTTTAAATTTGAGAGTGTTTATTCACCCTTTCAAAATTTTTGAAGATAAGAATATATTGTAATGAAAAATCCCTCAAAAATGAAGGGATAAAGAGCTGTTGGGTATGTTATATGATATCAAAATCAAAACACCTACTACATCTACAGATCCACATAAACAAAAATTAAGAAAACTTTTTTACGACACTGTCTTTAGAAAGGAAATGATCTAGAATTTGAGTACCATTTACTTCATTACAAGGAATTGTATTTTGACATTTATCCAGAACCGAAGAACTGAACAGAAGGTTGAATTAGATCCTATCAATTATACTAGTGGATCATATATTTCTAAAACCAAAAGTCGAAACCAAACCTAGAACCGAATGGGTACCCAAATATCTATAATATAATTTATATATTTACAAATATTAACTATATTTAGTATTAAAATAATCAAATAATATAAAAATAATATTTACAAGTCGAAATACCCAAAAATGAATTAATAGAATACTTTTTATCCAAAATACTTAAATTATCTGACTTATACAATATTTTTTATCTGAAAACCCAATTTTTTGATATTTAATGTGAAAACCCCTGATATTTTTTACTTTTTTAACGCAAATTAACCGAAAATCGAAACCAAACCAGAACTGAATGGGATCCGATATTACTTTGGATATAAGTCTGCTCGACTTTGATATCCGAACTGAACCAAAAACAAAAATAACTGAACCAAACCGAAACAAACTTTCTATATAATCTAACATATTTTAAACTTCTAGAACCAGAGAACCATATTGGAACTGAACCGAACTGAATGCCGACGGCTAGCTATGGTAATGAATTTTAAGATGGCTTATGTTGATTGTTTGGTAATGTTCGGTAATGATCTTGAGAGATGTTTGCGAATAGAGAGATGAAAATTAGGAATTTAAGAATGATGAACTGGAACTTTTCGTGTTTAGATTTGGTTTTTTTGTTTTAACAAATCTACTTAGATTAGTGATTTAACTTCAGTCAAACAAATTAATGGAAGATTAATTAGAGTGTTAAAAAGGCTTGGTCAATCATTGTTTAAGGTTTTTTCTTATTTGACTAAGAGTTCAGGAATTAAATGGTCTGTTTTCGAGTTCAAAGTTTTTTCTGATTTTTTTTTTGAAAGTTTAAGACTAAAAGGTCATTTTCTTAATTATTTATTTGACTAAGTAATAAAGTGTCATAATCTGGTCAAAAAGATTAATAAGAAAGAATATTAATTAAGTGGCTGGGTAAGATGAATAATAACTCTAACGTGATCATATTTATTTATTTACATGAACAGGTCAAATGTACTCAATCTATAAATAAAAGACATACCTATTTGGCTAAACCCATATCTAGACTTTCTAATTAAAAAGATTGTATAAAACAAGTATAAATTGGCTCTATCATCATCATCGACACACAAGCACTATCAACTAAATTCTTTTGATTTCTAATTTGCTTAATCAAAAGGAATCTAAGATGATGAGAACTGCTTTTTTGATTATGGTTCTTGTTTTCGCAATGACTTTGTCATATCCGAATGCTCAGCCGACAGATCCTGAAGGGTGTAAAAACACATTTAGGAACATTACAGAAGGATGCCGCCAATATCTACGCAATATTTTTCATTTTCATTTCAGTTTCGGTGGGCTCAAGAAAGCATGTTGTGGAACCGTTGTTAATGTTACAGATTTATGTTGGCCAATCCTCTTCCCGAACGAGCCTTACGTTCGTTTTCTGTTAAAGTCTCTTTGCACAAAGTCCAATTTACATTGAAGTTTTTGAGTATTTTATTTTTATGTTATTTTAAAAGTGAAAACAAAAGGTTATCTACTTATTAATTAATACATATTTTTTCTTATAATACCATTTATGTATTACTAGACTTCAATCCGTATCATGCTCGTAAACTTTTAGTTCAAATACCAAAATTAAATTAAATAATATGTTACAAATACCATTTTCTAATTTTACAAAATTTGTAGGGAAAAACTAAGTTTTTGAGACGTCAAATTTGTCTAGAGAGTCTGACTTCTAAAAGTAATTCTCGATACAAATGCTGGAATATAATCATGATGACTTGCTTGAAGACACTATCTTGGTCTCACTGAACAATATTGAATAAAATAATAAATAATCATAAATATAGTTAGATATATCAAAGATAAATTAGAAAACTTAGGATTTTTCCCTACAACTTTTTAATATAATCATAAATAAAAAGCTGATGAAAATATTATGCTCTACCAAATGTGTAAAAATTATCCTATGAAATAGCTAAAGAATCTCAATCATTCAAGAAGTTTAAGGGACCAAATCAAATTTATTTTGATTATTCTATTAATGTTAGAATTACGCGTAAGTACATTTATCCGAAATCGAAGAACCGAACCGTACCAAAAGAAAAGAACTAAACCAAAATCAAATCAGTTTTCTAAAATATTCATACTGATCTTAGATCTCTTAAACCGAAAAGTCAGAAGTGGTGAAGTTAAAGAGTCTGGTAAAAATAAGATGAATGGAGGAGAAAACTATAACGGCATGTCCATTGGCTGGATTTTTATGAGTATCTCATGAACTAAATAAAGAAATGAAATAAAAGTTAAGGTCAAAAGAGGAGAGATGGAAGAATTGATTATTCGTCAAGCTTCTAATAGTCTAATTATTTAAAATTAACTAGTGCATGACTCACATATCTATTCGGGTGTTTTTTTTTTTTGTATAAAAAATATTTGCTTTGTATAAATGACGGTATATATTTTAACATTTATCCTTATTAGATAATTTTAAATATGATATTTCTAAACACAATAAGTTTATTATATATATTAGTATTTTATTTTTTGACCCGTCAACTGTATTACATACATTTCTTATCATATATTTATCTTATTGGATTAATATGAAAATTTATGTAAAATAATATATCAACAGATTAATTTATCTTTTATTTATATATTATATATATTGACTATTTATATTTTACAGTTTAAATGAATAAAACTTTATATTTCTTAAAATAAAGTAAGTTAACCACTTAATTTAGTAGATGTGAGAGAATAACCCAAAAAAGCCTTAGTATAGTTATATATATATTCACAAATTATATTATAACTTTAATATTTTTATGTCTTTATATATAAAAAATATTCATTTTTTACAAAAAAAATTTGAAAATGAGACACATAATTTACGAAGTAATTGTATTATGATGTAAAGACGGTGAATAAAACATATGAAAAGAGAGTTCATATATATGTAGAATTATTACGGTGAAGATAATAAATGAAGTTGTTAGAATTGGTTCAAAAAGGAATGGAGAAGTTGTAGTAAAACACTTAAAATAGAGAAATTTTGTTTTGTACTTCTATTTTAATAATATAGATAAAATATCCATATATATAGTAGAAAGATATCGTTTTTATATGAGCCATCTCAGCAATTCCTTCACCGGGCGAGACACATCAGATCTTTAAAGAAAAATCACTCTATAGATTCGTCTAAGGTGGGTATTTGGGAAACCTATCGTGTTTTGGTTTGGGTTCAATCAGATTTTGGTTCGAGTTTAATTTCGGGTTTATGAATTTCAGCCCTATTTCAGGTATTATAAAAGTTTGGTGCGAGTTTGGTTTGGGAATAGTAACATTTTTAAGAACCTTTTAAATCTAATATAATTTTGGGTTGTCTTAGGATTCAGAATACACGTAACTGATCATTGAACAAATTTTAATCGTTTTTTGGTTCCCAAATACTTTTTAGACTTATTTAAACCCAAAACCTAAAAAGGATCCAGTGAAATAACGATAAAAAAATATAAAAAAATTGAAACAAGAAATTTAATTGTCACGATTCTTGTAGTTTCTAGTTAAATTTTGACAAATGAAATCAAAAAGTTTAGATAATGAAATTAGAGAACAAAACTTAAAAATTTGTATAAACATATCATATCTTATAAATCCTAAGTGAAAACACATGAATCCGATAAACTCGACTATATAGAAGAAAAAATAATACCAAAATATATTAAACTAAGTATCTGAGTTAATTATTTATGTAATATACTTATTTTAGGTATTTATTGAAATCTTAGAGTATTTTGATAAATATATATATTTGGGATTAAGTTTGGATTTTGTACATATTTTGTTTTGAATTTTCTGAGTTTTTTGGATATTCATTTGAGTTCGATTTATATAACACTCATAACCTAAAATAAAATAAAACAATAAAACAAATTATATTCGATATTTATGTTGAGCTCAGTTCGATTCGGATTCATCGGTCCGGATTTTTGAATTTGGATTTTTTATCCACCCCTAGATTAGTCAGTTTCGTAGGTTTTGTATTATGTAGTTAGCCCAACACATGTATTAGATAACATAATTATAAACATTGGGCTTGACCCTACTATATTTTAATATAGACTAAACTATCATCTTATCAAAACGTGTCTTATGAATCCCATAACCAAAATGTGACTTATGAATCCCAATAACAAAACTATATTATCCCATCTTATTAAAATTATTATTTCCTGTTTATAGAACATAACATGTGCTATAATAAATTATTGCAGTTTGTATTGAATTTACTCTTCATATATTCAACAATTGATATATTTGACATCACACAAAAAAAATTGCTTCGGTGATAGACCATGGATTTTATTCACTTTTAGGCATGGTTTGTAAGTGTTTTAATAACTAATTATTATGTTTTAGAGTCTATTTAGTATATTTATAGGATCATGAGTGATTTGGAAGAAAATGATGATTTTCGAACATTTTGGAGATAATTAGAGAGAGCAACCGAGCTCACCATCAAGAAAATGGTCGACATTCAGAGACAATAATCGATCGATGCACATCTTGTGACATCGATCGACAGCGAAGCGCACATAAGCATGTTTGGTTCCAGCCGACTTATAGCCCAAGACTTCACCAATTTGCATGATTAACCCTGATGAGTTTTAACCTAATATTTATAGCTTGCCAAAGTGTTAAAGGCAAAGTGTGCTTTCTTGTTTTCTTATTTTCACAGCAAAATGTTTTCTAGGATTTTAGTAGAGTTGGAGAGAAGATTCAAAGAGATTTGTGATTAGAACTCCATTATTAATTTAAATCACTTATTTAATCAGATAAATTTAAAATTCTTTTTTTTTGACTAATTTATATAATTCATTCATTAAGGGTATAAACGATATTAACTGCTCTAACTTTTAACATGAGAGCTCGATTCCAAAAATTTACTTCGCAAATAATAGTAATAATAATCAGATAAATTTAAAATTCTTTTTTTATTTTTGACTAATTTATATAATTGATTCATTAAGGGTATAAACGATATTAACCGTTCTAACTTTTAACGTGAGAGCTCGATTTCAAAAATTTACTTCGCAAATAATAGTATAGATAGATAGATAGATGGTTAAGTATATTAAGCGATCAAACCGAATAAACCAAAGAAACCGATTAATTCAGATATATTAGTATATTTATATATAATCTTATTAATAATATGTATTTGATTAATATTTCTAATAAAAGTCAGAGAAACTAACTATAATATTAGTCATTAAAATCATCAACTAAATATAAGAAAAAAATAATGATGATATTATCAGTAGATATTGTTAATATCAATTTATTAATTAAATATCTTAAATATCATGATAATTATATTTTTAAATATTTTTTAAATAATAGAATATGTATATCAATAGAATAGGTTAATGTTTATCAATTATCTTAATATCATGATAATATTTAAATATTAAAATAATAATTTAAATAATAATATTAATTAAATTAATGATTTATCATAAAATTATGAAAAAATAACAACTGGACAAATTAACTAAAATTATAGAAAACATGACAAGTAAACAAATTTACTTATCAAATAATAGTATAGATAAATATCTGAAAAAACTAATTATTTTAATTAACCCACTTGTCTATCTGTCCCACTCGGGCATATTCTACTTCTATCTTATCCTCCGCAACCATTGGAATACGGAAACCATAATTATTATTCCTCATATTTAATGTAATTAGCGTATAGCTTTGGGTTTATTTCTTTTAACTAAAGCTTTAGATTTACTAGGGGCATTATCTCTGCGCAAACGCGGAGTCGTGAATAAAGTTCTTGTAACTATAAGTTTGGGAAAATATAATCTGAGCAGAGGGCCCATAATGATTTTAGACGGGCTGTCCTTTAGAAGATAGAGGTATTTAAAAGTCGTTGAAACTCAACTTCTAACTTCGAAGTTAATGCAAGTTTCTACTCAACGACTATTGACTATTTGACTGCTAGGTGATTTTTCCGTGTTCATGCACATGTACGGACATAAATATTTATAAAATAAATATAATATAATATTCTCTCTGTTTTTAAAAGATGCATATTCTATACTTTTCATATCTATTAAGAAAATTCATTAAATATACATTGTTTTTTGTGAATAACATTTTTTCATAATTTTTAGCCAATAAAAATTCAATAAACACCATTAATGTTTTTGAAACTTACAATTTTTCATAAAATCATATATTGAAAAAGTAAAAAATGTATCTTTTTGAAACAATTTTTTTTCCCAGAACAAACATCTTTTAGGAAAGGAGGAGTAATTAATAGATATTTATTTTTAATTTTAACTTAATTTATAACTTATATGTATAATTTAAATTAATTATATCATATTACTTTAATTAAATATTTATCTAATTGGTTTTGTTGTTTTTACAGTCAATTTAGTTGTCATTTGGACATGTTGGATTTTGTCTATTTATTTGAAATCAACTATAATATTTATTTTTTGTAAATATATTATTTTTTGATTAATTTTCTTATTTGCATTCTAGGTTGGTTGTTGTCTTAAATACATAAGTATAATTTATTAAGATTATGTATAATTTAATATATATTATGATTAGAATGAAATAAAAAATAAACTAAAATGTCTGATTCCAAATTACATAAATTAATATAATTATAATATTCTAAAGTCTCATGCATATATATAATTTTTACAAAAGATCTAAATTGTAAAAATGAGTTAATATTTTATTTATCATTTGTTAATATGTTTTAAGCCATCATATAATTTAAATTTATAAAATAAATAAATTATTATTATATAAACAAAATAAATAAATTATACATTGTTATTGTAGTTACATCTATGATTTTATATATAAGTTGGGTTAGTTGCTAATAAATTATACATTCTTATTGTAGTTACATCTATGATTTTAGATATAAGTTGGATTAGTTGCTAATATGTTCATTTGTTAATATGCTTATTGCTAAAATTTATTTTTAGTTTTTTCAATATCTCTTAAAATATGCAGTAAAAATGTGATTGTATTTTATAAATTATATTATATAAGTAAAATAAAATTTATTTATTTTTCCGTAATTGTAAGATATTATAGTAACCTAAATATATGAAAAACATTAAAAAATATTTCAATAATAATAATAAAAAAATATTTTTTGTCAATTAAACCTATATACGTTTATGTTACTTAATTATTTTGTGTAATCATCTAAGAAAATATATAGATATATTTAAAAAATTCAATTACTTTGAAAATATATATTTGTATTGTGTAAAATTATGTTTGAAAAGAAAAAAAATTTCTTTTTCTAAAATCAAGATCATTTGTGTGAACTTTTTTCTTAATGAAATTACATTATATACAAATATATTTTTTCATCTAAGAAGATGTAGATAAAAATGTATTTTATTACTTCAAATGTAAATTTTTTGTTACTTAAAGATATCTTTTAAATGGAATATTACTATTTTGTGAGATTTTTTTTTTATGAAATCATATTATATATACATATATTTTTCGTTTTTAAATTATTTTTAAAATTTTATATATGTTTCTTTTTTATTTATATTGTTATTTTGGAAAATTTTAAAAAGTAAAAAATAATATTTAAATGTTCTTTTTATTTCATAAGGGGTATCGTAGTAATCTACCACCGTGAGAGTTAATGTGAACGCGATAACTAGGAAAGAGAAGCCAATATGATTCTTTGTATGGCCCATGCAATAATCATCACCCGACGGTTTCCATACACAAGGTGACAAGGGTAGTTTGGCATTCAATAGTCAATACGCAATTCTCCTCGTGTAGCATTAATTCGAGTTCGAGGGTTATTGCTGACTCAAGGTTTTGCCTAACAAAATAAGCCTAATAATCGCCAGTAAGGTCTGTTTAACTAAACAAATCTGATACTCCTAATTAGATTTTTTTTGTAACATATACTCCTAATTAGTTTTTTTTGGTATTCGGAAATTGTAACCCAGCTATTAGAAGATATATGTTGCCATATACTACATTACTAGGCCTCGGTAAAAATATCCGAACTGAACCCGACCCGAAAAGTAGTATCGAATCCGAACCGAAATTGATTAAATATCCGAACGGGTTCAAAATTTTGGTATCTAAAGCACCGGAACCGAATCTGGCCCGAACCGAAGTATTCCGGGTACCCGAATGTATCCGAAATAGATTTCTATACTCCATGTATAAATATATTTTAGATTTAATGTGTATTAAAAACATCTAAAATATATAAGATATTTTTAAATTGACAAAAATACTTAAAATATATATACAAATAGTCAAAAGTAAATATCTAAAATAGCAAAAATATACTCAAAACACCAAAAATATTTGAAATATCTATTGATTATCTATCCAAATATTCAAACCAAATCAAATTATATGTTAAGTTTAAGTATTTTGACATATGTTATTCAAATTTGAATGTAATATATTATTTTGTTTGTATATTTTGAGAAATTTAAAGTATATAATGAATTTTAAAATTCTAAAAATAATTTTAATGGGTTATCCGAACCCGAACCGAACCAGAACTGAAATTTAGAAATATCCGAATGGAGCTAAAATCTTTGATCCCGAAAACTCAAAACCCGAATTGATCGGAACCGAACCCGAATGCCCATCCCTAACATTACTTTGACCCGTTTACAGAAAAATATCTTCAAAGGGCATTTTTACATGACCAGTTTTATCTTCACTGATGTCATAGTCATTTTTAAATTAAAACCTAAGAACGCAATTTATCAGTCTCCAAAATTGAGCTCAGTAAATTAATGAGTCTCTCATCTAATGTCAATTTCTAACACCTATACACAATTTCTAACGCCTAAGCACAATTTTTTTTTGTAACTACCTAGACACAATCTTTCATCCTCATCTTCTGAGAGAGATCGAATTTTTGTTACGTGGTTTCTGACTCTCTGGTTTTTTTTTTTTGGTCTAAATGTTATTCTGACTCTCTGGTGATTCTCTGGTATGTTATTGTTGAGTCATATCGAATATAACATATTTTTTCACTTGTAAACATCATTTGGTTATCTTAAGATTTCAATTTTAGTTCGGTCACGTCAAAAATGTATGAAGATAAACTATTTTTCGTGGAAAAGACAAGGAAAGAAAAAAGAAACAGTGAAAGTAACGCGTTTGAATATTAACGCGTTTTAGTCTGAAAGTATGACTATTGGAAATATTGGCCAGAAAGTCAAGAAAAGTGAAGATTCAACATCACACCAGAAGCCAAAACTAAATGACAATTCGAATTTATGTATTTTTGTTATTGTAAGCGTCAACTCTCTTATAGTCTATGCTAAGTCGCTATAAAGAGAATAACCACACTCGGGACCTCCCTCGCTGATTAAACTTTTGCTTTAGCTAGCAAGTGTTCTTGAGGAAAGATGCAGCCCATCTTCAAAGCGATCATTCAGAACGACATTCCAGCTTTTCTGGGGTTGGTGGAAGAGAAAGAATCGTGGCTGGAAGAGAGAAACGTGGACCAAGACAACAGCACGGTGTTGCACATGGCTGCGAAGCATGGGCATGGAGAACTTGTCTCCAAGATTATTGAGCTCAAACCTTCCCTCATCTTTTCCCGCAACGCACACGGAAACACACCGTTGCATCTCGCTGCTCTCCTCGGAGAAGTGAACACAGTTAGGACGTTGTTAGAGTTTGGATCGGAAACGTGTTCCGCACGGAACAACAGCTGCCAAACACCCCTCCATTTAGTTTGCCGCAGCATTTCCACGGAGTCTGCCAGATTATTTGCGGAAAAGACACATTCTGTCAGCCTCGATGAACTCAAATTTTCCATATCAAGTGGATCAACATGTAAGTTTCTTGTGCTCAACATTTTTTGTGATCTAAAAAGCCCTTTTTTAAATTTAAATTTATAAAAAGCAGAGAGACTAAGCATTAACAACCAAAAACTTATGCGGCAAGTAGATGTTAATGGCAATACGGTCTTACATATCGCGGTTTCCATGTCTTGTGGTGCTCCGGTGAGTAGTTTTCTATGCCGTTGTCAATCCTCTATATATTAAAAGAGAAACATTACAACATATTTTTGTAGCCACATGTCATCACGACAATCATTCTTAGAATCTTTAGAAAAATATGTTGGTCTATATAAATATATAATAAGCTTTTTATTAAACTAACCATAAATTAATCATAAATGTTCATCATTGTTTCCTTAAATAAAAATCACGGAATTACCTAATTTGGCTAAAGTATATATGACAATTAATGATTTTGAATGATAAAGATTTGATAAAAATTAGTTTATTCTCTATCATTTTTAAAAATTTTAACTTATTAAAATAAATTAAACAGCCACATTAACTATATAATAAAAATTTAAATTTTTTCGTATATGTTATATTTTGAATTTTTAAAAACGAATATAAATGACTAAAGTTGTTAAAAATCTCATATTGAATTTTTTGTGATCCATAGTTTAAAATTTATGTTATAACAAGATACAAATGATTACGAAATTACATAAGTATGAAATCTCATTTAATAAATATTATATATATGTATATTAATATTTTTCAAAAATAAATTATATACCATATAAAATACATGCGTATTTTAATTTCGAATTTGTTTTGAATTTTTTTGATAAACATTTTGAGAAATTAGTGACAACTTAATATTAAGATTTTAAATTTTGCATTGAATGTTTTTAAAATTATAAATTACTAAAACTATTAAAAATCCCACAATTTTTTTATTGTTATCATTGATTTAAAAATTTTGTTATAAAAAAATACAAATGATCAAAAATAATATGAGTATAAAATATTTTTAACAGATGTCAATATTAAAAATGTACTATATATATCTATGTTAATATCATTTAAACTTAATTTTATACCATATAAAATAGAAAAAAAGTGTTTGTCTGGATTAATAAAATTTATTTAAGTATTTGTACCAATTTAATTATATACGTAATAGTTACTAAATTTTTAATTATTCAACATATATTTATTATTTCATAATATGTAAAAATATATAATACTTAAAAATAATTTATATATAATATTCATTCCGCGCAAGGCGCGGATCTTAACCTAGTTTTATAATAAAAGTAAAAATCACTAAATCTTGTTTCAGCTTATATACGCAAGCACTGCGGTAGACCAGTCAAACCCTTATTTATCATGTTAGCTATACCGAAGAAAATGAAAAACAAAATCAAATTTGCCTCATATATAATTTCTTGTATTCATGGTGTCTGCTCTGACATATTTCTTATTGAACAAATTGTAGCTGCTACGATACATTGTTGGTAAGAAGATAATAGATATCAACTGTAAGAACAATATGGGTTTTACAGCTTTCGACCTTCTCCCTCAAGAAGCCGAAGACTTTGAGTTATTATCAACCTTATCAACCTCGAGGTTGGGTACCATGCTGGATTCTGATCAGAGCATTGAGGAACAAGGTGAGCACTCTAATCCATACAATAAAGGATCTCAAGAAGGCGTTAAATCTTTAGATATCCCTGAAAGCTTAAAAGAGAACGAGGTAATACGGTTGCTTAGGTTAATCGAAACGAACACATCAAAGATAGCACATATAAAACGAAACAAGAAAGGGGCGGTTGAAAGAGATCGTAGAAGCTTGGAACGTGAGATGCATATAGAAGCATTACAAAATGCAAGAAATACGATTGCTATAGTGGCAGTTCTGATTGCTTCAGTTTCTTATGCGGGTGGGATTAACCCTCCTGGCGGCGTCTACGATGATGGGCCATGGAGAGGGAAATCCATCGTAGGCAACACGACACCGTTTAAGGTTTTTGCAATATGCAACAATATCGCACTCTTCACCTCATTGTGCATTGTTATTCTTCTCGTTAGCATAATACCTTACAAGAGGAAACCCTTGAAGAGATTACTGGTAATCACCCACAGGATGATGTGGGTTTCTGTAGGGTTCATGGCAACTGCTTATGTTGCGGCGTCTTGGGTGACCATACCACTTTTGCGTGGAACAAGATGGTTATTTCCGGCCATTGTCTCCATTGCTGGTGGGTCTTTGATGGTTCTCTTTTCCTATCTCGGAGTAGAGACAATCGGTCATTGGTTTAAAAAGATGAACCGTGTGGGAGATATACCGGTTTATTTTATGCAAAAATGGCGTGTAAGAGATATACCTCCCATTTCAAGGAGGACCAGGGTCACCAGCCCAGATCATTCCAAAGCGTCTTCTTTTGCGAGGACCAACTCTGATTTAGCTGCCTCGGAAAATTCGGGCTATTTCACCTATTGACTCTCTGGGAACATTCCCACTACGGCACCACCTGCGATCGAAATCTCCGCAAGCTGATTAATAAATTCCAACCAGGTGGTTTTGAGCCATGCCTAAAACAAAAAATCAAAAATTTTAATAATAAAAATATAAATTTTATTGCAAAAGATGATTATTCATCATGAAAACACTTGTCTCACTTCCATCAAACGTATGTGATTAGTATCACTATACATGTGTCTACATCACATATTTTCTTTTATAAAATATCTGAACAAGACCGACTTACTCATGCTATAAATAGGAGTGTGATGTGCAATTGTATTATGGATATATGAAATGAAAAAGTCAATCATATAACTCTCTCTCTCACTCACATCTCACGTCCATCTCTCTCTCTTTATTACTCAGAAATAAAGATATCCCCTATATATTAATTGAGGAACATTTGAAAAGATGTAACCTCAATTTTGTATTAATTAAAAGAGGCCCCAATGCATAGGTGGCACTCAATTAGATAGTCAATTACATTCAATTGAAAAATAAGTAGGTCCACATTCGATTTTTATATGTTGTTAGATACATAAGTTGGTCAAACTATATGATATAATGATATGATATGTTATTTTCTTTCCTTAAATAAAACCTACGGAATTACCATAAATGACTAATATATATATGACAATTAATGCTTTTAATAATAAAGATTTTATAACAATTTATATCTCCTCCATCATTTTTTGTTTAATTTTATATTATAAAAATAAATTAAACAATCAAATTAGCTATAAAAATAAAATTTAGATTTTTTCGTATATGTTATATTTTGAATTTTTTAAAACGACAATAAATGACTAAAACTATTAAAATTATTATGTTAAAAATTAATGATCAATTGTTTAACATTTTTATTATAAGAAGATACATATGATTTTAAAACCATATGAGTAAAAAATATCATTTAATAATAAATAAATATATATATAGATTAAACACTATATACCATAAGATTACATAAATATTTTAATATTAAAACTTTCAATGAATTTTCAAGAACATTTATAAATTATAAAATTATTAAAGATTTCAGATTGAAAATTTTGTTATCGATGATTTAAATATTTTGTTATAAAACGATATGAATGATCACAGAACCGTATGATTATAAATTCTTATTTAATAAATAACTATACAAAATATACTATTCTTAGAAAAATAGGTTGGTCCATCTTAACTTATATTACACTTTTTATAAAACTAACTATCGAATTGATAAATAACGTACCAAAAAATGTTTTGCACTTTCCTTAAATAACAGCTACGAAATTACCTAATATGATTAACGTATATGTGAAAATTAATTATTATGAATAATAAATATTTGATAACAATTTTTGTATCTTAGTTCTTTTTTTAATTTTATATTATTAAAATATATTTAAAAATCACATTAAATATATAATAAAAACATTTATATTTTTTCTTATATGTTATATTTTGAATTTTTCAAAACGTCTATAAATTATTAGAAATTTGAAGATCCCCACTCTGAAAATTTTGTGATCAATAGATTATTTTTTTGTCATAATAAGTTACAAATGATCATAAAATTGTATTAATATGAACTTTTATTTAATATTATAAGAAGATACACATGATTTTAAAACCATATGAGTAAAAAATATCATTTAAAAATAAAACACATATATATATATATATATATAGATTATACTATATACCATAAGATTACATAAATATTTTAATATTGAAACTTTCAATGAATTTTCAAAAACATTTATAAATTATAAACTTATTAAAGATTTCACATTGAAAATTTTGGTTATCGATGATTTAAATATTCAGTTATAAAATGATATGAATGATCATAGAACTGTATGATTATAAATTCTCATTTAATAAATGACTATATAAAATATACTATTCTTAGAAAAATAGGTTGAACTATCTTAACTTACATTATATTTTTATTAAACTAACTATCGAATTGATAAATAATCTATCAAATTTGTTTTTGCACTTTCCTTAATTAGAAACTACGAAATTACCTAATATGATTAACGTATATATGAAAATTAATTATTATGAATAATAAATATTTGATAACAATTTTGGTATCTTAGTTTTTTTTAATTTTATATTATTGAAAGATATTAAAAAATCACATTAAATATATAATAAAAAAATTATATTTTTTCTTATATGTTATATTTTGAATTTTTCAAAACGTTTATATATTATTAGAAATTTGAATATTCTCACTCTGAAAATTTTTTGATCAATAGATTTTTTTTTGTTATAATAAGTTACAAATGATCATAAAATATAACGCATATGAATTTTTATTTAATAAATATTCAAACTAAATAATATATATATATATATATATATAAATACTAATGATATAAAGCAACAAGATTGGCTGATCAATTTAGTCGTCCAGTTGAAATCTTTCAAAAGTATGTGAAAGACTAAAGTCAAAGTAAATATGGTTTTAGAATAGTAATTATATTTTACTAACCGAAATACCGAAAAAAACCGAACCGAACCGAAACCAACCCGATATTCGGATTGAACACCCCTAATCCAAATGAAGCCAAACTATTGTTTCATTCTCCAAAATATAATAAAAAGAATAACTTAATCCCGCGCAAGGCGCGGGTCTTATCCTAGTATAATAATACTTATAAACCTTTTATCTCAGTTACTATTATTCAACACGTTATCAGCACGAAGCTCTGACCAACTGAAGTTTATCAATCTAAAAGTTCTTAAACTAGCCGAGGTAATGTTTAAATTTATGTATTTTAATACACTTAATTTATTTAAATTTTATTATTGTTTCGGAGTGAGAGGCTGGACCTTCTCCGTTCGGGATGATAGGCGCTGCCTTCCCCGACTGATCGTTATGGTAGGCTATGCCTTCACGATCAGAGAAACACGTGGTAGGCTTTGCCTCCGTGAATAAAAAGGTCAAAAAATGGTAGACTAAGTCTCCTCGGACCTTAAAATAAATAAAGTCAAAATGGTAGACCATGTCTCCTCGGACTTTGAAAAATGATCACTATGGTAGTCTATGACTCCTCGGATCATGTGGTAGGCTGAGCCTCCCGATTTTATTTATGCTATTTAAATTCTTGCAATTTAAATTTCTGAAATTTAAATTTCTACAATTTAAATTTCTGCAATTTAAGTTTATGCTTTTATTTTATGCCTTTAATTTCTGCATTTAAATTACGCATTTAAATTCTCGTAATTATTATATTTATATATATTATTCTATGAATACAGTTATCATGTCGAATTTGACAAAGCTCGAAATTAATGCCCTGGATATTACGGGAAATCATTATATGACCTGGGCAGTGGGTGCAAAAATGCACCTGAGAGGAAACGGGCTTTTGGAAACCATCGATAGTTCAAAAACGGTGTCGGATGAGAAAAAGGCTAAAGTCATGATATTTTTACGACACCACATCCATGATGGTTTAAAGGATGAATATATTACGAAAGAGGATCTTTGTGACCTCTGGAAATCTTTAAAAGAGAGGTTTGATCACCAGAAATATGTGATCTTACCGAAAGCTAAACACGAGTGGATACATCTCCGGTTCCAGGATTACAAAAGTGTTAGTGAGTTTAATTCCGCGATGTTCGGAATTACTTCGAGGATGATGTTATGTGGAGAGAAAATAAGTGATTATGATATGATCGAGAAAACTCTCTCCACGTTCCATCCTGAAAATGTAATCCTGCAGCAACAGTACCGGGTGAGTGGATATACCCGTTACTCGGAGTTGATGCAAGTCCTCCTTGTAGCGGAGCAGAATAATCAACTCGTGACTTTAAACCATCAAGCTCGTCCCACTGGATCTGCTCCATTCCCAGAAGCGAATGTTGCATCATCCAGTTATGATAATAGGAGAGGACGAGGTCGTGGACGTGGTGGAAACCGTTATCATGGTCGTGGAAGAGGACGAGGAAGAAGATTCCGTCCCTATGATGAAAGAAATAATAAAGACTTCCACGAAAATGAAAGAAATGAAAAGGGCCAGGATGATAAAAGGCAAACGGGAAAGGTTTGCTACAGATGCGGCATGAAAGGTCATTGGGTACGTAACTGTCGTACGCCAAAACATTTAGCCGATCTGTATAGAGAACCCCAAAAGGGAAAAGAGAAAGGAAGAGGTGAAACTAACTTCATCTCTGATGAACCTGGGCCATCCTTTCATGGTTTAAACGATGATACTCATCTCGACGTATCAGACTTTCTGGTTGAACCAGAGAGTATCGATGAGTGATATAAATCGATGTGATATAAGTAGACTGTATTATAATATCTATATCTTTTGTTGTAAGATATATGTTATGTTTGTTATGTTTAATGTTTAATAATATATGTTTTATGAATATTTTAAATTCAGAAAGAATGCCAAACTTTGAGACTATGGATGGAGATTTGTGTTTGGCAGATAGTGCGTCAACGCACACGATAATTAAAGATAAGAAATATTTCTCCAGACTCAAAATAAGAGATTACGCTGGAAGCGTAAGTACAATATCTGGTAATGCAAAGATTATTATGGGCTCTGGAAGAGCGAAATTTTCAATGCCAGGGGGAACAATATTTGAAATAAGTTATGCATTGTATTCCCCCAAGTCTCATAGAAACTTGTTAAGTTTTAAGGATATCCGAAGAAATGGATATCATATTGAGACTATGAATAAAGATGGCATTGAATTTCTTTGCATTAAGTCTGAGAGGAAACATATATTGGAAGAGTTAAGAATGTTATCCTCTGGACTATATTGTACGAAAATAACCATGACTGAGTCATATGCCGTGGTAAACATGAAGTTTACTGATACATTTAAAATATGGCATGAAAGGCTAGGACATCCTGGTTCAGTCATGATGAGAAAGATAGTGCAAAATTCGAATGGCCATCCGTTGAAAAACGGAAAAATTTTGCAAACGGACGAGTTTACATGTAATGCATGTTCTCAAGGAAAGCTTATAACTCGGCCATCACCAGCAAAAGTAGGCAATGAATCACCAATGTTTTTAGAAAGAATACATGGTGATATATGTGGGCCGATCCACCCACCGTGCGGGCCGTTTAAGTATTTCATGGTATTGATTGACGCATCTAGTAGAAGGTCAAGTGTGTCTCTTTTGACAACACGAAATACGGCTTTCGCAAAGTTCATTGCCCAGATAATAAAGCTGAGAACGCAGTTCTCAGAGTATGCCATTAAGAAAGTAAGGCTTGATAATGCTGGTGAATTTACATCGCAAGCTTTTGATGATTATTGTATGTCAATGGGGATTGATGTGGAGCATCCAGTCCCCCATGTGCATACACAAAATGGCATGGCCGAGTCATTGATAAAACGGTTGCAGTTGATTGCAAGACCGTTAGTCTTGAGAACAAAGCTCCCAATTTCTGTATGGGGTCATGCTATATTGCATGCGGCTGCATTGGTTCGGCTAAGACCAAGTGCTTATCATAAGTACTCCCCTTTACAATTGGCATCTGGACAAGAGCCAGATGTATCCCATCTCCGTGTCTTTGGGTGTGCGGTCTATGTTCCGATAGCTCCGCCACAAAGAACAAAAATGGGCCCACAAAGGAGATTAGGAATTTATGTGGGTTATACGTCACCAAGTATAATAAGATATCTGTAACCAGTAACTGGTGATATGTTTACGGCAAGGTTTGCCGATTGCCATTTTAATGAGGATGAATTTCCAGCGTTAGGGGGAGGAATTAATAGAATTCCTAAAGAGATTACATGGTGTACACCGTCGTTGTTACACCTTGACCCCCTTACGAATCAAAGAGAGCTGGAAGTTCAGAAAATTGTGCATTTACATAATTTGGCAAACCAGTTACCAGATGCGTTCACAGATACGAGAAGGGTGACGAAGTCATGTATACCCGCTGAAAATGTTCCATCCAGAGTTGATGTTCCTAAAGAACAAACTGATGGAAATAAAATGAATGAATCTAGGGTTCAGTTAAAGAGGGGGAGGCCAGCGGGTTCTAAAGATAAAAATCCCCGAAAGAAAAAGAAATTGGATGAACAAAGTACGGTTCTAGAAGAACCTGATAGTGAAAAATGTCTGAAAGAAAACATAGATAAAGATGATCCAGATGACGAGAAGGGAACAGAAAAGTATGAGATTTCCATCAACTACGCCCGAGATGAAAAGATATGGATCAGAAATAAGATAAAAGATGTTGATGGAATGTTCTCCTTTTCTGTGTCCAAAGAGATCGATCATGAAAATGATGATCCCGATCCAAGGTCCATTTTAGAATGTCAAAAAAGACATGATTGGGAGGAGTGGAAGAAGGCCATTCAAATTGAATTACTCTCCCTGAATAAAAGAAATGTCTTTGGACCTATAGTCATAACGCCTGAGAATATAAATCCTGTTGGGTATAAGTGGGTATTCGTGAGAAAAGTAAATGAGAAAAATGAAGTAACACGATATAAAGCCCGATTAGTTGCCCAAGGTTTTTCTCAGAGACCGGGAATTGATTTTGAGGAAACGTATTCCCCGGTAATGGATGCAATTACGTTTAGATTTTTGATGAGCCTAACGGCGTCTAAAAATCTTGAAATGCATCTCATGGACGTTGTGACTGCATATTTGTATGGATCGTTGGATAACGATATATACATGAAACTCCCTGAGGGATTGAAAATGCCAGGGGCATTGAAAGAAAAATCCAGGGAGATTTGTTCAGTCAAGTTACAGCGATCACTTTACGGATTAAAGCAATCCGGACGCATGTGGTACAATCGCTTAAGTGAATATCTTTTGAGTAAAGGATATGTGAATAATGCGATATGTCCATGCGTTTTTATAAAGAAATCGTCATCTGGCTTTGTGATCATTGCTGTATATGTAGATGACCTGAACATAATTGGAACTCAAAAGGAGGTTGATGATGCTCGAACTCATATGAAAGAGGAGTTTGAAATGAAAGATCTCGGTAAGACAAAGTTTTGTCTTGGGCTCCAGATAGAGCATCTCCGAGAAGGAATATTTGTGCATCAATCAAACTATACGAAAAGGTTATTGAAACGCTTTCGTATGGACAAAGCAACTCCTTTGAGTACTCCAATGATTGGTAGAACTCTCAATGTTGAGAGTGATCCTTTTAGGCCCTGCGAAGATAGCGAGAACATATTAGGTCCAGAAATACCTTATATGAGTGCTATCGGTGGGCTGTTATATCTTGCAAACTGTACCAGACCAGATATAGCTTTTGCTACTAATCTACTGGCGAGATATAGTTCTGCTCCTACTCGCAGACATTGGGACGGAATAAAGCATTTATTTCGTTACCTCCAAGGTACAGTTGATTTAGGGTTAATGTATTTTAGAAAACCCGAGTTTGGTATAGTTGGTTTTGCAGATGCGGGATACTTATCAGATCCTCATAAGGCTCGATCGCAAACCGGCTATGTTTTTACCATTGGTGGAACCGCGATCTCTTGGCGGTCCCAGAAACAAACTCTGGTTGCGACATCTTCGAATCATGCTGAAACTATTGCACTTCACGAAGCATGTCGAGAATGTGTGTGGCTTCGGTCAATGAGTCACCACATACAAGAATCAAGCGGAATAGTCAACGAGAAAGAGCCAACGAAAATATTTGAAGATAATTCGGCTTGTGTTGCTCAACTCAAGGAAGGCTACATTAAGAACGACAGAACAAAGCACATCCCTCCAAGATTTTTCTCGTACATAAGGGAGCTCGAGAAAAATAAAGAAGTGGACATTAAATATGTACGGTCATGCGACAATCCAGCTGACTTGTTCACAAAAGCTCTTCCGACTACAACGTTCCGAAAACACGTCTATAGTATCGGAATGCGGCATTTGCGTGACCTGTGACAAGAAAGCTAGATCCACTATTCTCAGGGGGAGATTACGGGCAGTGTACTCTTTTTCCCTTGTCATGGTTTTTGTCCCAATGGGTTTTTCCATGAGTAGGTTTTTAACGAGGCACTACGTAATACAAGATGAATAATCAAGGGGGAGTATTGCAAAAGATGATTATTCATCATGAAAACACTTGTCTCACTTCCATCAAACGTATGTGATTAGTATCACTATACATGTGTCTACATCACATATTTTCTTTTATAAAATATCTGAACAAGACCGACTTACTCATGCTATAAATAGGAGTGTGATGTGCAAAATGAAAAAGTCAATCATATAACTCTCTCTCTCACTCACATCTCACGTCCATCTCTCTCTCTTTATTACTCAGAAATAAAGATATATAATAATACTTATAAACCTTTTATCTCAGTTACTATTATTCAACAAATTTTATTTTTTTAGATATCTTTTTTGATTGATTTGTTTTCTGTTTCTTAGTATCACGAAAAACTTTACACTATTTTTTCCTAACAGTATATTATTAACATTTTCTATGATCCATAAAATTAATGAATATATATATACTATTCAAACTGAATCAAAATGGATAACAGAACACATAAAATTTCACCGATATTTTGCCTATCTCAAAAATGTTATGTATTCTAGTTTTTCATAAACATAAAACATCCAAATCTTTATAATGAAAATGAAAGTTAGCCCAGATATCCGGTTGCACATAAGACTACAATAATGGATTTGTTATCGTATCATTATTTGTCAAATCAGCACTAAATGGGTTTATTATTCAATTAGCAACTGCCATTTGCTGGCATCACCATTAGCCAATAATGGATTTGTAATCGTATCACTAATTAATTACTTGTTAATCGTATCATGGATTTTTTTTTCTTTTGCCAAACTAAGCGGACATCTGCTTGTCGTCACCTCCGATAAGTTCTTAAGAGCATGATCACTAGTGTAAGAGACAGAGTTTCTTAAATAACTTTTATTACTAAAATAATTATATAATTAAAATTTATTTTAATAAAATAAAATAAATTATTCACAAAAAAATATGTGGAGAAAAAATTAGAGACTAAGTTAAAAGATGTAAGAGACATCTCTTAAATAATTTAAGAGACATATTTTATTTTTCTTTCATTTTTTAATTTTTTTTTATATTTTAATAGCAAGAAACTAGCTAAAATTTTTGCATTATGTTCTAATGGTGGGGTAATGTTATCCATGTGTGTGTGTGACTTGCTGATACTCTAATAATTTTACCATATAGCTGTCATTTTCACTAGGTTGGAATAACCCACTAACTTTCGGGACTTATTAAAGCTTCAGACCATATGCCAAAAATATAAATTATGGGCTTAATTGAAATGGGCTGTAGTTTTATATATAGCTTTATATTTACTGTGATAGAATTATTAAATCAAGTTTTAACACAATAGTATGTTCTTTTCTTTGATAATACTGTATTTCGCATATATTTGTTATCAACAATATCACATTATTTTCTAAAAACGCAGATATATAATTTTCAAAAGAAAAAATCTTTGCCAGCTAGTATATTGTAAATAAAGATCTCAAATCTTCTCTATTAAAAGAGAAGTATCATTTTTATCTACCATAAAAAAGTCATACTAGCTTTATTAGGTCCATTTCATTTATTATATTTATTTAATTATTTACATTAATTTATTAAATATATAAAGATATTAATAATAAATCAATTTTAAATGTAAATTTAAATTTGATTTTTAGTTATAACAAAATGTTGAAAAAAAATCTAACCAAATTTTTCTAAAAATTTAAAATATTTTATTTAAATTAATACCATTGATTAATTTCGTAATTAATAATATATACTATTATACATTAATTTAAATAAGATTATTATAAAACAAAATAAAATAAAAATGTATGCTATTTTTCAAATTTTATAATTATATTCTATATCTTCTTTATTAAAAGAAATACCATAAAAATTCATACTAGGTCTATTTCATCAATTACATCTATTTGATTGTTTAAGTTAATCTATTTAATATATAACATTTCTAAAAAATCTTATAAATTATATAGATATTAATAAATAAATTTTAACTGTAAATTTAAATTTTATTTTTACTTATAACAAAATATGTTGGAAAAAATCTAACAAAATCTTAATAAAATTTTAAAATATTTTTAAATTAATGCAGCGATTGATTTCATAATTAATAATATAGTATTATTATAATATATTTACTTATAAAAACTCATAATATACTAAAATAAATAACATAGAAATATAAATTATGCTAAGAAAATATCAGTTCTATAGTATAACTAAATAAAATTTTAAAATGTATTGTATTCAGTCTGTAAAAATTAGAAAAAATGAAGGTGATTTTCAATTTGTTTATTTCATACTATGAATTTATTTTACCAAACTCGAAAATATATTAATATAAGATAACAATTAATAATAAAGTTAAATGTATAAAACAAATCATTATACATTATTAATATCGAATAATAAACATAACCAATAAAATTATAGATTTACACAATATATAACAATAAAATGTAAATTATATCTTTGAAATTTTTGCGATAATATCTGTTATATATTTATAAAATGAATAATCTAGTGACTAATTATTTTAACTAACCCACTTGTCTATCTGTCCCACTTGGGCATATTTTACCTCTATCTTATGCTCCTCAACCATTGGAATACGGAAACCACAATTACTATTCCTCATATTTATCTATTTAATTTATCATGATTGTATAAAGTTTGTTTAAAAAGGTATCTCTAAAAACATATATTTATATGAAAAAAGATAAAGTTTCAAAACAATACTACTTAAAAAAAAACAACCTAGTAAATTAGTTTTAACAAAAAAAACTAGTAATAAAAATTAGTTAGGCAAAACGAATTAATAAAAACAGGAAAAACACGTGGATCCACGTTTGCGTACACGTAAAAAAGACTTGTGTTTTCCTAATTCTTCTTGCCGTTGCGAACAAATTTTAGGCTCTAAAATAATTATTAATTTACATGATCGGACGGCAATAATACCACCGCAAGCTATCACGACGACCAATCTTAACACGTGTACGGCTAGTAACCATCACCATCTCCACATCTCTCCCGAGAAGTTGGGTTGTAATGCGTATTAATGAATATCTCGTGTACGTCCTGATATACGCTGACGTGTACGAGTCTTTTTCTATGTTTTTATTTTAGGAATTTAAGTTTACTATATAAACCCTTTTAGTCTCTCTGTTTATATTTCATTAAATTAAATTAATTAATTTTATTTCTGATATTTCTCTCCTCTCTGTTCATCAATGGCGATGAGGAAGCTTTTATCGAAGCGTATCTTCAACATCTCGAACCAATCGTCGCAGAGTCTAACGAATTGCCGCACATCGTCTTCTTCGGTATCCGTGCGAACCAGAATCGCTCCGGAGCCCGGAGACTCCGGGATCTCGCGGCGGTTCTTCCACAACACCGCCGTGATTAGGCCGGAGATGATGCAGATGCCGGTGGGAGGGAGCTTGGTCGAGAAGCTCCGCGAAATCGACGGTAGCAAGGATCGAATCCGATTAGACGGGATCGCTCCGCCGATGAGGGAGACGGCGAGTTTGACGGTGGAGGATACGAAGAAAGTTCTGAGAGCGGCGCAGATGGAGATGGTGAAGACGAAGCTTAGAGAGACGGGGAGAAGCTGGATGACGTATTCGGAGTTTGCTAGCGTTTGCGGTGAAGCTTCGTCGGATCCGGAGGACGGAGCTAGAATAGCGACGATGCTTGATGATTCAGCAAACGTCATCGTTTTGGGAGGTTCCGTTTGTCTTAGACCAGATCAGGTACTTTCCTCATCTTGTTACCTGTGAAATGAATCTCTGAGTGTGCAGCTGCTTGAACTGATTGGGAGAGGTTAAGGCTCTCTGAAAATAAAAAACATGAATTAGGTTTTCTTCTTTCGATTTTTGATCTTGAAGATACCGAAAACTGATACCTTTTTTCATGGGTTGTTGTATCTCTTTCTTTTGATCCCAATTCAACAGGACAACTCAAAACCAGAGTATCACGTTGGAGGTTCCCAAGTTTGACGTGGTGATGAAGAAGAACTGTTTCTACAGAGACCACCATAGCTTTTCTTTCCGTCCCTTCCCTAAACAAAACCATTGATACATAACCCAAAATGAAAACTAAGAGAGAGAGAGAGAGAGTTGGGAAGCTTTAGTATCGTTTGCTAACAGGTTTTGGGGGTGTTAGGATAATGAAAGTTGAAATCTTTATAGACCATATCATGGGGTAGGTTTTTTGTGTAGAGACTAGTGTTCTCTGGGCAGTAGTGTTCAAGATCTTCTTGTGTGGATTAACTGACCATAAGTTTATTGTGTGTGTGTTAGAGTGCAAAGTGTGTCCCAAAGAAGGTGTTAGAAGTCTTCTTTCACCCAGAAATTTTCGTTTTTTTTTCTTTTTCCCTTGTGTCTGATCAGGTCACAAAATCAATTTAAGGATTGCTTGTTTTGTGTTTTTTTTTTGTGTCTGTTTTTGAGTGCTAATTGTGTCCTAATGAAGTAGGTGGAGGTCTTGTTTTACCCAGACGTTTTCTGTTTTTCGTCCTTGTTTCTGATCAGGTTACGAAATCCATTGAAGGCTTGCTTCCTTTGCCAAAGATTCATAACCCAAACGACCCACGAAGGATCGAGTTGAAAGAGCTCGAGGCAGTTAAGGCAGTGATCGATGTGAAAGCGCACTCTTTGGTGCGGAGAGAGCTCTGGGCTGGTCTTGGTTACTTGATACTACAGACCGCAGGGTTCATGAGGCTAACGTTTTGGGAACTCTCTTGGGACGTGATGGAGCCAATCTGTTTCTATGTCACGTCCATGTACTTTATGGCTGGGTACGCTTTCTTCCTCAGGACGTCGAAAGAGCCTTCTTTTGAAGGGTTTTACCAAAGCAGGTTCGCGGCTAAACAGAGGAAACTGATGAGTCTTGATGAGTTTGATGTTGAGAGGTATCAAGAACTGAAGAAGCTGTTTTGCCCTAAGGCTTCAGATCGTGTTTCCAAGATTCTTGGAACTGCCGGGAGTTAAATTTTGAATTTTGTAGATTCAATGTTGTTGTCACAAATGGTGTCTGATTTTTCCCAACTTGAAGAATCCTACCAAGATAAGGGAGAACAAAAAAAAGATAAAGGTAGATGAAGTTCTCAAGTTTTCAGTTTTCCAAAAAAAGAAAAAATGTTTGCGGCTTTTGTAACATCAGGGAAGAGTCATGTTTCAATGTTTTCATTATGATCAATCTTATGTGTAAACATCTTGTAAATAAGTGTTCTTAATGTATACTAAAAAAATGTATTCATATTTCCACAAATTAAATTAAACTTAATCCTAACCTTGCCGTAACCAGAAATCTGAAGAGACTGTCAATGAAAATCTGAGTCTTGTAGGGAAGCCAGTAGCCTGCCACAAAACGCAAATAATTTCTCAATGAAGAAAAAATGTTTATCGGTATGAAAATTGAAGGATGAGAAATTGCAACTGGATTACCATTTACATTTGGATTTATGGTTTACTAATTATTATTTACTAATTACCATATACATATACATCACTGTTTTTTTAGAGCAAAAAAATGAAGTGATTTCTGCTGACATAACATTAATATAGTAAACCATAAATCCAAATGTAAATGGTAATCCGGTTGCAATTTCTCATCTTTCAATCTTCATACCGATAAACATTTTTATTATATTTTCTTTTAATATGTCTACATAAATGTTTGTTTATTATTTATGGAAAAATAATATTATTCACCTAAAATAAAGAATTACGAAACATATACAATACAATGCCATGTCAGCAGAAATCACTAAAGTGACTTCTCTTTTAATGTATAGGAATATATTTTTTAAATATAAACTAAAATAGTACATTTTATTAAGAATAATTATGCAAAACAACATTATACAGCTACTAAAAATGTTTCCTAACAATACCTAAATAAGTAGACTTTTTTTTTGTCCGCAAAAAAAAAAAAACTAGACTTTTGTTCTCGTCGTGAGAGATTGTAATTTTTCCGATTGCTTTGTTCACTTGTTTAGGGTTGATAATTTTAATTAAAAATAAAATAAATCGCCGTTTATGAAAGAGATTTACTGGTCTTAGAGTAGTTTACTGGTATGAGGTTTGGTAAACTGGGTTCTCTCTAGCGAAGGAGTATAAGAGAGAGAAAAGAGAGAAAAGAGAGAAAAGAGACGTCGGGGGTGGGAGAGTCACTTCTCCGGCGCGTGTCGGTGACGGTGGCTCTCCTTCTCTCAGTTTCAGTACAAGCGCAAGGCTGGGTGTCTCGTGATGGCGTCACTCGCCGATATACCGGCGGATCTGAATTAGGGTTTTGCTCCGGGAAGCTTCTCGGTTCGTATCGGGACTTCCAACGGCTACATCTCGTCTCTCTTTGGATTCGTGGTGAGGCGTATCGACGACGGTTCACGGTGACAGTCAGCTGTTAGATCCGGGAGGTGGAGGCTCCGAAAGCTCTACTATCGCCGCTAAAGATTCCGAGGAGCGGAGGCTTTTTCAGCTTTGCGCCGTCGTCAAGTTTCCGGGATGCAGAGGCGTGTTTTGCCTTGCGTCGTCGGCTTTGTTTTGCCTAGGAGATCTAAAGGTTTGATTTTATTTTTTTCGGCTTTGTTTTTGCGGTTTTAGTCTCGGTTTTTTGGAGGAGAGTCCGTCGGGGACGGTGGAAGCTCTCCGGTGTAAGGAGGACAGTGATTGTGAAGCTTTCTCTGGGGTGGTGGTGGTGAAAGATTACGGATGAGATCTCGCCAAGGCGATTGACGCTCTCCGATATTGAAACCCTATGAAGCATACAGTTGTTTACGGTGACGTCTAGACGGAACAAAGGAGTTCCGTTTTGGTCCGGGGATCTGTGTGTCGGATCTCCGGTTCGGTAATGGTGAAAGATGTGGTGACGCGACGTCTTCGCGACACGTGTCCCTCGTCGTCGAGGATGGCAACACGTGTCCGAGCAGTTTCAACGAAGAGATGTGCGAGACGGCGTCGGCTTTTGCGGGGGTGAGCTAGGGTTTTCTAAATGTGGGCTTGAAGCCCATTTGAAGAAAGAGTTGTATTGTGTGGCCCGGTTTGTTTGTGGGCTTTGTAATTTGTAATGGGCTCTGGACTTTTTATAATATTTAAAAAACTTTGACGGAAAAAAAAATGAAAGAGATTTCTAGTAGTTGGGCCATATAATAAATCAAAATATAGAAAAAGGAAAAACAAATATAAAAACTAAAAATTAAGAAATAGCCTCGAACGTTCTCTCTCCCTCTCTCAAGGTACACACACTATTTTCGTTTTCTGTAAGGATTCTGTTTTCTCACGATGTCATGTCTCCTCTTTACTCTCGTTCGAATCTCTTCTGTCTAGCGAATTTCTTGTCTTCCTGTTCCTTGTCTTGTTATTTTCATGTAAGTTTCCTCTTAATTTTGATCTAATCGGATAGATTTAGATCTATTTATCTTTATCAAATATAATCGCCAGATCTCTAAATCGGAGATAGAAAATTTAGGGTTTTGGTTTCAGGGTTTGTCCCAAGGCTTTCAATTGATTCTAATTATAATTTCTAGATTTAATTTTGATTTGTTTTATTTTGCAGTAACAGAGATCCAAATAGATGGAGAAGGGAGAGTCAACAAGCACGTCTTACTCCGACACCAACGGCTCAAACGAACCAGATCACGACTTCGAATGCAACATCTGCTTCGAGTTAGCTCAAGACCCCATCGTCACTCTCTGCGGCCACCTCTTCTGCTGGCCTTGCTTGTACCGTTGGCTTCACCACCACTCTCACTCCCAAGAATGCCCTGTCTGCAAAGCTCTCGTCCAAGACGACAAGCTCGTCCCTCTCTACGGCCGCGGCAAGAACCAAACTGACCCGAGAACCAAACGCTACCCCGGAATGCGGATTCCGAACCGACCAGCTGGTCAGAGACCCGAGACGGCCTCTCCTCCTCCTCAGCAGCCTCAGAACGACGCGGCGAGTAACTTTTTCAACTACGGGATTGGTTTGATGGGTGGGTTTATGCCCATGGCGACTACCAGGATTGGGAACTTCAGCTTTGGGGTTGGTGGGTTGTTGCCTTCTTTGTTTAACTTTCAGTTCCATGGGTTTCCTGACGCGGCGCTCTATGGCACCGCGCCGGGTTACCCTTTTGGTGGTTACCATAACGGTTTCCGTGGAGTTCCTGGTGGTAACAATGAACCGACGGCGCCTGGTGGAGGGCACCCAAGCGATGCAGCTCTGAAGAATATCCTCATTGTCGTTGGAATCTGCGTGTTCTTCTTCCTTTTATTGTGAAAACAGTTTGGTTTTTTTTTTATTATCCAGGTATGATAGTTGCAAACTCTCTTACTTGGTTTGAACAATGTCTTGTATATACGTTAAGGTAATAGCCTGAGTATGTGTCTCCTTTTCCTACGTTTGTTTTTTGCTATTTGAAGAAGATTACTTGGATCTTCTATACACAACTCTCGTTTTTAATCTTTGTTTGCTTTTGCGTTGTATCTGCATCTTATGAGAACTAGTTGGTGTGGAAATAACTATTGCATATTAATATATTCTTGCTTACAGACAGACTTTGAGAAGTCTTCTGAAACTGATTTCTGCTTTAGTACTTGCTGATAAACATCACTTACTCGCCCATGCCTTAAACAGTCTCTTTAGAACCTTTTAGTAAGTCATGAATCTTCTATTAATACGAATCCTGATCATTCACTAATACACTTGTATGGGATGTTTAGTTGAATAACTCTTTCTCTGTCTGCCTCATGCTCTTTCTTACTAAACTAAGTAGCTGTAGTAGATGCAGTGCTGTATGATCTGCTCATGTAATCTGATTTGATTACATTTTTTTAATCTGCAGACAACAAATGTCAATAGAATAATGGAGATTTGCTTTAGTGTTGTTCCATTTGATAGTGCAGACAAGAACGCAATGAACTGTTTATGGCTGGTGTTGGGACCTAGTGTTATAAATTTATAAGAGTAAATATGTTGGAAGTATTTGTATTAGACTCGGCATAAGAATGAAGTTACAAGATACACGATCATTTGCTATCTCTGTCCTAAAATTATCATAGAAATAATGTATTCATAGAGTTAAAGCTAAGTTTCCCCATTTTATTCTTCTATGGTTGAGATCTTGGTCGATTTCCAGTTCTGACCCTGAACTTGATCTTCGTAGGTTGATCTCCGGTTACCAATCCCGGTTTCCCACCATAGTGAGAATCAAGAAAGGATTAACCTTTTTTCCCATAGAAGTGGTCTTCACAACTAGTAGTTGTGGATATGGGCATAATCATTTTTGCAAGATTGAAGTTTTGCGTCGGTGGTAAATGACGGAAAGAAACTACCAGATGACCTCCACTAGGCTTTGATTAGTTACTGTCATAAACCCTGAAAAGAAGAAGAAACCAAAGCCTTGAGTTATCCTCTTATGTCTTCTTTGGCGTCTGAAAACAAAAGAAAGATCAATGTCAATATACATAAAAACTATATAATAAGTTGTTATCCGTTCCAATTATGTAACGAGACTAAAATATTCAATCAGCTCCGTGAAGAGACCCATTCCCCCACTTTCCTTCCTTTTGACTTTCCCCAAACAGTTGACTTTTTCCACACGTTTCCTTTAAATCCAGTTACAACCCTTACAATGAGATCTTGCAGAATCAAGAGGATGATCTTCTTCTTCATCATCCTTCTCCAATGTCTCTCCTCTTTCACAACCGCTCAACAGCCTTATGTCGGAACATCAACCACCGACTGCTCCGTCACCGATAACTCAACCTCTGTCTTCGGCTACTCTTGCAACGGCCTCAACAGAACTTGCCTCACCTACGTCATTTTCCGGTCAACTCCTCCTTTCTCCACCGTCACATCCATCTCTTCCCTCTTCTCCGTCGACCCCTCTCTCCTCTCTTCCCTCAACAACGCAGCAACAACCTTCTCCACCGATCAACAAGTCATCATCCCCCTAACTTGCTCCTGCTCCGGCAACTACTCCCAGTCCAATCTCACTTACACAATCCGACAAGGCGACTCGTACTTCCGCGTAGCGAACGACACTCTCCAGGGTCTTTCGACGTGTCAAGCCTTGGAGAGACAGAACAATGCTTCCTCTCAGTCTCTGTTTCCCGGTATGAGGATCCTTGTTCCTCTCCGTTGCGCGTGTCCCACGGCGAAACAAGTGGATGAAGATGGCGTCAACTATCTCGCCAGCTACACCGTTGTGTTCGGAGACACGGTGGATGTCATCAGCCAGAGATTCGGCGTCGAGACGAGTAAGACTTTAGAAGCTAACCAAATGTCTTTTGACGATGCTGGAGTCTTCCCTTTCACCACTCTTCTTGTTCCATTACAGAACCCTCCTTCAAATCTCAACTCCATGACTCCTCCTCCTCCACCTCCGTCTCCACCTCCTCCTCCGGTTTCACCAAATGGTAAGAAACAGAAGAGAACATGGGTTTATGTTCTTGTCGGAATCCTAGGAGGAGCTTTGGTTTTGAGTGTGATAGGTGCAGCCATGTTCTGTATGCTTAAGACGGTCTCAAGAAAGAAACAAGAACCAGACAATCTCGATAGCTTCACGGCCAAGAAAACATCAATCTCATATCAAGAATCTGACTTCGATCCGCTAGATGGATTATCAGGCATGGTGGTTGACACCTTAAAGGTTTACAAGTTCCACGAGCTGCAATCCGCGACGAGCGACTTCACATCCTCCAGCTCTATGGGAGGATCAGGGTACATCGGTAAAATCAACGGCGACGGTGCAATGATCAAGAAAATGGAAGGAAACGCATCGCAAGAGATCAACTTGCTGTCGAAGCTAAACCATTTCAACATCATCCGTCTCTCTGGTTTCTGTTTCCACGAAGGAGATTGGTACTTAGTCTATGAACACGCTTCTAACGGAACCTTAAGCGATTGGATCTACGCGAAGTCGTCTCTCTTGAGCTTGACTCAGAGGTTGCAAATCGCTTTGGATATAGCAACGGGGCTTAACTATCTACACAACTTCGCAAACCCTCCTTACGTTCACAGGGATTTAACAAGCGGAAACATCTTTCTTGACTCCGAGTTTCGAGGAAAAATTGGTAACTTAGGGTTAGCTAGGTCTACGGAGAGAGATGGAGATTACGTGTTGACCAAGCATGTGGAAGGAACAAGAGGGTATTTAGCTCCTGAGTATTTGGAACATGGGTTGGTCTCGACCAAGCTTGATGTTTATGCTTTTGGTGTTGTGGTCTTGGAGATTGTTACTGGTAAGGAAGCTTCTGAGTTGAAGAAAGAGATCGATGGAGGTAATGATTTGGAGGAGTTTTTGGTTAGTGGAAGCTTCTTGCCTGAAGGGTTAGTGAGTTTTGTGGTGAGATTGGTGATGGATTGTTTGAAGAGAGATCATTTGAATCGTCCATCAATGGATGAGATTGTTCTGTCATTGTCCAAGATCTTGACGGCTTCGAAAAGCTGGGAATCGTCTTGCTAAATTTAAGGCCCAATATGTTTTATTAGCCTTTTAGGCTGCATGTTAACCAAAAGGATTTTTCTTTTTGTTTGTTTTTAGAAGCTTATGTTCTTGTATTGGATTTGGTCAGAAAAATGTTGACTGGGTTTTAAGTATGAATTTGGTTGGCTACACTTTGGGTTAATGAATTTTGTAAATAGCAGAATTTTAATAATCTTATAAAAGGCTGTAAATTAAAAAAAAATATTACGAAAAACGCTGAATAAAAATGTAATAAAAGGATAAAACATTATATTGTTTACTAAAAATTGTAATGGTTTTAAGTGTTGGATAATTAGTTGATTTTCAATAGGTTAAATCTTTAAAATAATTTGGCAATGCTTGTAAGTATTACCATCAGTTGATGAAAAATATACAACATAGATATTTTTTGTTGTTAAAACAATTCTTCTATGTGAATATCACCGTGGGAGCTCGTCTTTGCGGATATATTCAGTAGATAGTCCATCTTATGTGTGGACTAGTATTTCAGCTGCATAAAAATTACTGTTTTCGGGAATCAGATAAAAAATTCGTTCGGAATATGAGGTCAATGTGTGGGAGGATCTTTAGATCTCAACCTCACCAACTAGGCCGGCTAGATCTTTAGCTCCATTCTTGCACCCGCGAATGCGAATCAGTGATCTGATCAACGGGGATTTGAAGAAATGGGACTGTTGAATTACTGGATAATTATGTTGTTCAAAAAGATATACCTCTAATAAAGAGTTTGGCCATAAGTTCATTTCATCGTCGTGATACATTTAGCTGAAATTACACGAGGAGTGGACAATACACAGTTAAATCTGACTATTAATGTATTGCAAAAGGAAGAAGAGACGAAGTTCATGGAGCCAAGTATAACCAAGCTTCAAGTCTTTGCTTGAAAATAAAAGCACCTCAGAAGATATGTCATTTTATATGGCAGCTGATAACACGACATGTGGCAGTAACGAGGAATCTGACACGCCGTAATATGAGATGTGATGATTATTGTCCAAGATGTGGTAAACCAGAAGAATCAGTTACTCATGCCATTTTTGAATATACGTCAGCTTTACAAAGATGGTCTCTTTCAGCGACACCATCTAGCCCCAACATCTTTCCTCTACCGAGTATTTATGCCAACATGGACTACCTTTCCTAGAGAAAGAATAGCATTGTTGAACCAAAATTAGATAGTGATCCTTATCCCTGAATAATATCATACATCTGAATAATATGTTACATCTGAAATGCTAGGAATGATAAATTCTTTAGAGGGATAGATATGGATCTTTTGGAACTAGTCTGATATGCAGAGAGTGAATGTCAAGCTTGGTCCAACGCAAACGAGATGATAACTCGACCTCCACCTCCACCAGATGCAGTATTGAAAAATCCCAAATCTTAAGCTTGGGCAACGTATGTATGATTGATGGGTCATGGACGGATTGCAAGGATCAGATTGCAATGATCTGGTTGCAAGGATTTGATTGCAATGATAAAAGAGCCTCAAGCTTAGTCGAGCTTTGCAACAAAATTAGAGATGATAAAGATTATGATGATATGTTTCTCGAATTTCAAGATCTCTCATATTCCAAGAGTGCAAAATAAGATTTTATATTCTTTAGCTAGGACGGCGAGGTCCTTTTATAAAGAACTTTGCTTTATTAGTTGTACTATTCCGGGCTGGTTATCCAGACCACTTCAAATTTGAGTAATAGAACAATAGTTTGTTGTAAAAAAAGAACAATTCTTATAAAATGGTAACAATTTGGAGGTCACTGGAAAACGAATCTCACGTTTAAAAAACAAATTAGCTCCAAATTTTGAAAATCATTTTTTGTTTGTTTCATATATTGCTCACAAACGTCAAGGTGGCAAGTTTTTTGAAATTTTAAAATATGAATTGTTTTAAAATTAATAATCAGTTTATATTTATACAAAATATATACTGAAAATAATTTGTAAATTATCCATCATTTTGAATATATATTTTTAAATATTAAGTATCTGAAAATAATTTTTCCAACAATATGAAACAAAAAAAATATTTTGTAAAATTAAATTTATATATTTTAAAAATTGTAACAGTGGTCTAAATTTTAATCATAAACTCTACAAACCTTTTAACCGCGAATTATTCTATTTAGTAAATTCAGAAATGATTTGCGTTTTTCAGTTTAGTTTTGAAATATATTTCCTAAAGTTATATCCCTTGATTGAAATGCATAGAAATTAGGGGAAAGAAAAGAGAGAGAATGGTCGAAATGACTTGAAGTTCGAAACTAGGATGATACAGGAACAGGCTGTAATGATTGGTTGTCAGAACACGTGGCGATTTAAGACACGTTGATATGGACATGGACCACATATCCCACGTGGATATGACCATCCAGGCTTTGCCACAAGGACCCTATTTAAATTGAGTTTATGTTTTGTGTTCCTAGGACCACTTTTATTAGTGATAGACATGAGCCAGCATCGA
The DNA here is from genome assembly GCF_020379485.1 of Brassica napus. Classification (NCBI taxonomy): domain Eukaryota; kingdom Viridiplantae; phylum Streptophyta; class Magnoliopsida; order Brassicales; family Brassicaceae; genus Brassica; species Brassica napus. Next base: position 13,346,599 of record NC_063437.1, on the reverse strand, counting down.
GTCATCCACATAAAAAAACATTGCATTATACACACGGCGTTTAATATTATTCTCGTTAATAATAATTATTGTAATTTTCTCAAAAGTATTAAAGTGAAGAGTAATGGTAAATTGGTAATACATAGCTTGCTAGCGGCACAATATTAAAGTGAAGAGTAATGGTAAAACATAGTAGCTTGCTAGCGGCAGAACCGGTTATCAAGACGAGACAGTCGAATGAAAACATTCGCATTTGTCCTATAAAATGTAGTGCTTAATATATACTCCCTACGTTCCCGAAAATAAGTTTTTTTAGAGTTTTCACGTTTATTAAGAATACAATAAATGTTTGCAATTTAATTTAAAATTTATTTTTCAATACACTTTAAATAATTATCCACCAATAAAATTTAATCAATTCAAATATTCACAATTAATGTTTCTAAAAAAAATACAAAAGTACTTTAAAAATATAAAAAATCTATTTATTTGGAACAAGAATAAACTTTAGAAAATTTTACTTTCGGGAACGGAAAGAGTATGGATTATATTTGTCAAAAAAAATGGATTATCCGGTCTCTCAAAGTTCTCAAAACATATATGTATAAATCATCTAGTATTTATATAGTAACTGTTCCAAGCTTTATAAATTTCAGAAACGACTTTGACTAGCGAGATAATATTTAGAAGACAATAATACACATTTATATATGTGATATTTCTGCCCCAATGAGTTGAATGAAATATGTTCTCAATTTATTTTCTAAAATAACTTTTGACATCTTTTGTCATATTTCACCTAAGCAAGATAGATCTTCACTCTATATCATTCACAATTTTTCTTTAAAATAAATATTTATGCAACTAGAAAATTTTAGATAATTATTTGGTATAATATCTATATATATATTCAAGATTTACAACACACATTTTAGTGTACGTGGTTAGCTATTTTACACTGATTTATTTAAAATAAATCATAAATAAAATCTAAAATCAACAAAACAAAACAAACAAAAAACAAAAAGATAAAAGGAAAATGATTGTGATGAATATATTTCGTGTAACTTATAAATTAATTGAGTAAATATTTATAAACCCTTAGACACCTTCATATAAACTCCATTATTCTACGTAAAATAGAAATAGTAAACAAGGCATTTTTTTATATCTACTATACCATCCTTCCAACCCTTAGTATATTTCATGTTTGCTTGAGAAAGATCTTGCTGCAATATAATAACAGACTAAAATCATGTTATTTTATATTTCATGTTTACTTGAGAAAGATCTTACTGTAATATATTAACAGACTAAATCATACTATAAAATAACATTAACAATCAGTTTTATATATTGCTAAATCTTATGTTAGTATACCAACGTACTTTACGTTACAAGTATTTTGCTTAGTCATTTCTTTTTTTTTTTAAATATAACCATAGAAGTATAATATACGTATACTTAAATAATCAGGTATTTTCTGTCCCTTGTCGATTAGTTTTGTCCATTGTATTTGTACCTAATTCGAGTATTATAACGTACTTATGATACCATACATCAGATCTACAAAGGATACTCCTTTTCAAGCAAAACAAGTAAAAATAATCCTCCTCTAAATCCACTATTTTCTATCTTCATGTTACATTTCAATACTAGAAGTATAATATACGTATACTTAAATAATCGGGTATTTTCTGTCCCTTGTCGATTAGTTTTGTCCATTGTATTTGTACCTAATTCGAGTATTATAACGTACTTATGATACCATACATCAGATCTACAAAGGATACTCCTTTTCAAGCAAAACAAGTAAAAATAATCCTCCTCTAAATCCACTATTTTCTATCTTCATGTTACATTTCAATACTGTTTCCATAATATATATATATACTAGGGTAACTCATGCGCAAGGCGCATGGAGAGTTTATTTGTATATATTATCGATAATTTTTTTTATATATTTGATCATTTTATTTATACATATACAATGTTTTTTATTGTTATTATATAATTTCTTTCCGATGGATCGGATCAGTTTTTATTAAAAATTGTGGAACTAAACTATAATTAATATATCATCGGTTGATTGGATTGGACATCAAACAAATATGACACAAAACCCTTATTTTTTTTCCACCAAACACATTCTTGAAAAAAGTGAATAGTACTATTCCAGAATTGAATTATTTTGACATTGATCTTCCATATGGTTTTGAAAAGTTTCAGATCAACCATAAACTGATACATATTATTTTAATGCTTTTAGTCGTATGCTTAAGGAAAGCTTATATTTTTGGAATTTAAAGTCGTTTTAAAAAAATCAAATATAACATATAAGAAAAACATATAAGGTTTCCTCATTTTTGTAATTTAAAATCGTTTTAAGAAATTTAAAATATAACATATAAGGTTTCCTCATTTTTGTAATTTAAAACCATTTTAAAAAATTTAAAATATAACATATAAGAAAAAATCTAATTTTTATTATATTGTTAATGTGATTGTTTGATTTTTTTAATAATATAAAATTAAACAAAAATGAAGAATGATGCAAAAATTGTAATCAAATTTGTATTATTCATAGTCATTAATTGTCATATATATATTAATTATATTAGGTAATTTCGTACCTTTTATTTAAGGAAAGAATACACGCTTCTTATATTTTGGGTTAATATAATGTTCCCTAATAAATTGATTTGACCAACATTTTCTTCAATTGATTTTTAAGCTGTCACGTAAGCTAAATTGTCAATTAAGTGACACCTAAGCGTGGTCTCTTTTTAATTAGTACCAATTTAAGGTTATAATTTTTTAAAGGATCTTCAATTAATATATAGGGGATATATATGCAAATACTACTTGTATTATTATCTATAAATTTTATCACTTGTTATAACAAAGTAATAATTTATTATGTAATCAACTGGTATGGTAAGGTAAGAGGAAAATTTGGAGTAATGCGTAAACCCATCGATCCTATGTTTGATTCCTGTCAGGAACTAAATTCTCATTTATTTAGCCAGACTATGAAACTTTGATTATACGCTTCATATTTGAAAAATATGGGTTCAAGTACTCGTCGGATTCGCCACCTATAAATTATTTAGGTCTAGATCCAGACACACAGTACAAAAATTTGATTATGTCCAATCCAATTAAAGATTTTGTCACTCATTTCATATGCTTTTGTCTATCTCATGCATGGTGCTAACTAAGGATGTGAAAGGCCTGAATTAACCAATTTGAATCTGATATATTCAAAGTCAAAGTTTGAATTTCTTTATATCATGGACCCTTTCTTATAATTAGCTATACATCTGAACAATCAATTTTACATATTGACAAAGACATAATTGTATATAACATATTTAGATTTGATATAGTCAACTTGAGCCACAATATCATGTAAGAAACGTACACGAGTAAGTTATAGAGAAGTGGTGCATATAATAGATTCTTATGTCAAAAATGCGTACAAGATATATATATATATAATTTAAAATTGAAGGATAAAAATATTTAAATTTTAACCTAGAGTTGTCTAAAAGTAAAGCTATTCCAATCTTGAACGGACAAGTATAATAATATATTAATAAACAATTATGAAAGTTTTCAATGTCCAATATGGCACATATATAAACAAGTATTAAAATATTCATATTTTTTGCTAGGAAAAGATTTCATTTTGATTCACAAATAAATGGGAAACCCGAAGACATATAGTGAGCTTGTGGTCACACCACTATACAAAGCACTCTTAAGTTGCAAAAGATGAGTGTGCTTAAAAGGCGAGAAGACATGAAACAAAAGCATCTATCACCAAAGCTAGAAAACTTAAAATCAGAAAGACATAGTTTATCGATATTTAAGAGAGAAAAAAAACCTTCTCCTCTAAAAAATGATCAAGCAAGAAAACGTACTAGACAATGATTAAAATTAAAAGGGTATAAATATCAAAGAGCTAAAAGAAAGAAGATAAAAATTAAAAAAATTAAAGGAGAAAGGAACTATTGGATTGATACCGAGTGGACAAAAGAGTGGAATAAGAAGGGACCATCGCCTCCATTTACACAATTCCCTTTGTGTGTGTTGTATCACTTGCACAATAATTAAAAATAAAATGTATTCACATATCACCAACAAAAAATAATCAGTTACTTCATATTAAAGCTGTTGGTGTTGATGTAGTCTTTGGATCGACCTTCTTACTATTGTTGGAGTATATGACTTGGATGGAGACAACTAAACTAGCGGTGCAGAAGGAACACGTCGGAAAAATAAATATAATTAGTGCATCCATGAAGTATCCCATATCAACGGTAAGATGAGATTTTGAGCAAGAATATGTGATAAACTACTTGACTATTGATGTAGTCTTTGGATCGATCTATATATAATTGGACGGAGACGAGTAAACTAGCCGTGCAGAACAAACATGTTGAACAAAAAAAAAGGTGCATATGTAAAGAACCTCATATTGAAAGTAGAGGACCAGCTTAACTAGAGGGTAAGAAGTATGATAGTTTTGAAGTCCATTACACTGGGGTTCCACTTTTTTTTTTGCTGCAAAAAGGCAACATAAATTTAACTTTGACAAACAAAATACTTAGATATATATTTTCTTAACCGATTATTTTCAGATTTATTCATAATTAGTTTATAATATATTATATAAAGTAATTATTTTACTAAAAGATTCCTAAAATGTTTCTACCCAAATACTATATATATATATATATATATATATATATATATATATATTATTTTATTTTATTTTTGAAATAATATTTGAATTAGAAGTTTATTATATAACCTGAAATCACCGACATAAAATTAATACATTCGATCTTCTGAAATTATTTTATCATGTGATTTACTCAAAATAATATTTATATATGGAAACCATCATCCTGAATAACATACAAAGAATCCCACATCAAGTTAATATAGGACCTTAAGTGATATATAACAATATATGGATCAATTCAGTCATTGTAAATAGGTTTACATTTTAAAATTAGAAACTTCTAAAACTTATTGATAAAATAGGGTAAATAAAATAACTGGAATATAATTTATGAATTAACACTAAAAACTGTGAAAATTAACATAAATTGTAACAAGTGAATCCATTGAAACATGCATGTATTACTATTTCAGAATTGTCGTAACAAAGAGAATAAACATTATGAAATAAAATTTAAATGGGGACATGTTAAATATGCCAAGAAAGGCAATTACCAATTTTTGACAAATTTCAAATATTTTATGGTCGAAATAGTTTTGGGTTCTAACCAAATTATATTGTTCAGTAATATTATCTTGTACAATTTTCATGTATAAACATAATATTAATAAACCCATGTATCTAATAAAATTATCACGCAATAGATCAATCATCATAGTAGAAATTTTGGAGACCATAAATATTTACTAAGAACTTAATAAATATATTTTTTGCATAACTTAATGGCTTATGTCTATCTATATATATAGTCTCCAAAAATATTGGGGACTAAGAGTAATGTTTCACTAATCCATGACCGGATCCGACCCTATCAATCATGTACGGATCATCATTTTTGTTCGTGGCCTAGTACAGCATGCAGTACAATATATTTGCTTTAACAACTGTCTTTAGTACTGCATTTTATTTGACTGGAAGATATAGTAATGCGGTTCTCATCAAATCAACACGATAATCATGTTGTACCACAAATTATATTTCAAGGCATTACTTTTTTCTATTACCGAATGTTTTAACTGTATTGACATTTTATTTTTCAGAGTGATTCACATATATATATATATATATATATATATGAAAATCAATGGTGAAGTCCTGAAATTATGAGTAAAATAGTATCCCCAGAAATTGATGTAACAAGAAAATGATCTGGTTATGTTAAAGTCTAAAATACAAAAATAACTAGTGGCCGTCTACAAGACTACAGTAGAAAAAAATTGGGCGTTTAGAAAATGTTAACATTTTTTGGATTAAACTGTTAGTTTTGTATATAATTACTTTCCTCTCAAGTATTGATCGAGCCTCCTTCTAAATCAGAATTAGTACGTAATATTTATATCTAAAATGTTTGACATCACCTACAATAAACTCCCATTTAAAAATGCAGGGGATATTTTTTGACATCTATCACCAAAAGTACAATATGCGCTCCTTTGACACAGAAGAATACCTCTCAGCTGGAGGTTCAAAGTTGACGCAGTAGTTCTTGTTATCTTCCACTGGTTTGGAAACTTTGTTTTGTGCAATAACCATGGGACTTTTCTAATATCTCGAAATAACGTTAAACAATGATGAAAAACAAGAGCTAGTGAATGGATCAATATTGATATGCTAGTTACGTATATGTAGTTTAATAACTTAATGTCTTTGTCCTAATGAAACTGAGAGTTTCTTCATATATATAGATTACACATGGCATATTAAAAGATTTTAATGATCTACTATGAGACGTGTAAGTATATATGTATGTCTATATTAAGTATTAACAACCATATGTGAACAAGTGACCCTAATCTTTTTTTTTGGATCAACAAGTGACCCTAATCTTTAAGCTTTTAATTTCAACTATTACGCTTTCTACGCTTATTCATAAACACGTAAACATATAGCTGCAGCAGAACGAAAGATACGGAAATATATAGAACCCTTAAGTCATCAACTACTATAGAGATCGATGAATATGTGAGGAAGAGGGGACAGTAACGTGTAGAAATAGCAATGAAGAGGTTGATGAAGCTACAAAGAGATACTTGGAAAGTTTTGCAACCACCATTGATGACACTCTAACCAGAGGATCCATTACATGTTTGAGTCTTCTATTAAATGCATAAAGGAGGATAAAGGACACACTACTCGTGCGAAAAAGGAGGCTCCGCACGTGATAGATGGTTGTGTAAACGTGTGAGTAGAGGATGGGATTCACGTGAGAGATTCACCCGACCAAAAACTATTTTCCCAAATACTATTTTTAAATTTTTATATTTCTCTGTAAATTCGAAAAGAGAAAGATACTGGTAGGAGTGAAGAAGGTTGGGCTGTCAACTGTCAATCCCGTTTGCAGTTGCCACAATAATATAAAGATTAAAATTGAATTCATAAATTATATTTGGAGAATTTTAATATAACTTCTTTCTTCGTTTTCTGTTTTAATCTGCCATTTTAAGGACATGAGCACGGGATATGAAATTTTAGGTGGATGGAGAAATAATTCTTTAATTATGATTTTATACAAGCTAAAATTATTTTTATTGTAATTTTCTTTCTTCCAATGAAATTTTAGCCATTTTCTTGGGTGTTTTCGAATTACAATAAAATATATTAACATATAATTTTTTTTAATATAACTTCTAGGAAATATATAACATGATTGGGTTTGTTTAAATATTTTAGAGATATTTATTAAGGGCACAAAAGATATAGCATAAAATTTCAGTTATAAAGTTACTCCAACTTTTTGTATATAAAAAAAATATTTCTAGAACGTAATTTACTAAATTATCCTTAGCAAAATTGATATTGTTGAGGAATTACTTGACCACTTGGCACTTGAGTTAGCTTAGATTTAAGTACGAAGTTTAACGAAACGATAGGTGCTACAAAATTATTGATTTGGTATCTGATTCTAACATGATAGATGCCAACTTAAGTCTCCATAGAAATATATACAAGTGGGGTTTACACATTTTGCTTTCGAGCCTTCCATTAATTATTTATCCCATTGTGGATTAATAACATACACTGCAATATATCCAAGATGCCTTAACCGTTTGTAGGATGGATACGCACGTCAACTCGATTTTGGAAACATACATATTTTTAATTTATGATATATGTCGGGTGGATGGTTAATCTTCAGTTTTTTAAGGAAATAATTATGTTTAATTGTCTGTGTGCTATTATAATTTATTTAGTATGGAGTTTGCCAATTTCAGCTCAAAAGATCTCTGGCTCGATCAAATGGCCCAGCTTCCGTTGTCCTGGCCATTAATCCAAGATTTTAAAAGTTTTGAACATGATCAAACTCATTGAAACCTAATAACTAAACTAATTTATCTTAGGACTGGTACCGCCTTTTAGTTTCCAGTATAGATGGTCCAAATTTATACTCCTTCTATTCCTAAATAAAAAAATGTTTAGAAAAAACACACATATTAAAAAAATTGTTTTTTGTTTAGAAAATATCACTAAAACTATAAAATAATTGTATTCAACCAATTACAAAATAGATTATTAAATATGATTGGTTATACAGTTTTTAATAAAGTAAAAATTACCTACAAAATTGAAAACATCTTATATATTGGAACATCATTTTTTTTTGGAACATCCTACATTTAGAAACAGAGGGAGTAATAAACAAAGCATTATGAATAAGTCCATTTAGATCGGTATACTCTTGAATTGGTCGATCAAACCTATTTCAACATATTTCTCTAGATTTGTCTGAATTGTTGTATATTTAACTAGATGCAGAAATTTGTATATAAGGATAATATCATAATTGATAACTTAGGTTCACTGTTTTTCATGGGCTAACAACAAATAAACATCATTATTGGCATACATTGAGGAACAAATAAACTTAGGTTCAGTATTGTTTAGGCTATATTAATATCTGTTATGTTTTTTTTTTGTTTAGTTATCTCTTTTGATGTAGAAGATCATAGTATATTTTAAAATAGTAGTTAATTACTGAGATAATTATGAAATATGTGCTCCTACGAGCTAAAATCCGAGGTTGGTTTTGCCCCCAACCAATGGGACTTGGGTTGAGAAGTGTTGTACGGTAATCTAAAGTTGCTCTTCTTGCTAGTTATTAGACCATAAGTGAAAATTTAAGTGAACCTAATGTATCGAAAGCATAAAACAATTGATTTCAGTTATGTTTTGTTTCTATGTACATTTGAAATATAATACAATTTGTATTTTTGTTCTCACTTGGTTTAAGTGTGCTAAGTTCTAATATATATAAACAAAAGGCTTCAACTTTGTAATAGGGAAAAAATCTTACCGTGTTAACTCTGAAAGTGGCTTAAATCTCTGTGTATAAATAGAATTCCAGCAGTCATTGGGCGGATAGACGTAAGAAAGATAGATTTGCTATCAAAGTTGACATTTGGGAGGTGCGGGGGTTAAATTTCTCACAGTATACGGTATGCCTTTTAGGTTTAGAAAAAATATTATTATATAGGATAAGTATGTATTCTTAATGAAAAAAAAGAAAATTGAGTTTTGAGACTGATATAAATATGGATCTAAAGAATTGTAAAGTTATTCATTGAGATAATAATATACAAATTCTACACATGTATTTGCCTCAATATATTTTTGCTATTAAGTTCTTCACTTTTTTCAAATTTGATTCGCGTTTGTTCACAATGTATAGTAAAAGTTGAAATTAAGAAGTTCTTATTTATATATATACATATATAATAGATCTATTTATCACTAATTAAGTTATAAACACATCTAAATTAATATAGTATCAAAGTTTGATCCATTCATTTAATCTAACTGATCATAATGATCCACTCATTTAATCTTACTCATAATCGATCTAATTCAAAATTGATCCGTAAATCTTACCTGAATGTTGTAAAATTAATGGTAAAAGAATCATCAACTTGAAAAAAACTATTATATGTAGAAGTTGTTAAGATCATCTCGAATGGCTTATTCTATTTTTTACTTTAAAATAGTGTAACTTTATAATAGAGTTTGAGTTTGCTCTAATGGTATTCTATATTAGAGTAGAAAATAGAGTGATGAACAAAAAAAAAAATAAGTTATTCTATATTTGGATTAAACTTATTTTTTATTTTATTATAGAGTGAAAAATAAAATAAAATTGGAACATTTTTATTCTAAATTATATTTTAAAGTGAAAAATAGAGTGAAGTTGTAGATGACTTTATAGTGGTGGTTTGAACATCGAGATATGACTGTGGACTCACCTTACCTTTGTATTCCTTATAGTATTCCTTTTAAATATTAGTTTTCCAAATTAACTCCTTTAAAATATTGATCGCAGCCGACATTCCCGTGATAAGAAAAGAAATACTTTTTTTGAATTTACAAATAAATATAGTTGACAAAAGAAACAAGAAAAAAATTGACAGGGACAGTCTCGTAATTTGAAGTATATAAGTTTTGTCTTTTTTCTTCATCGTTATTGAGATGGAAAATAAACCTTATGTGGATTTTTATATAAAAAAAAGAAGTTATAAGACCACTTGATTTTTAAAAATAAATATGAAAACGAAAATCAAGAATAGTTTAGTTTATAAAAGAAAAACAATACAAATATAAATAAATAAATAAATAAATAAGCTTGGTGGGTTATAAAGGGAGTCGATGAAGAAAGAACAGCGACCTCTTCTTCTCTCTTCCTTTCTCTTTGGGGGAGAGATTATTATAAGCTTTCTTTAATCTTTGAAATGGTTTCCAGAAATTTGCTGAATAAACTCTCACTACCATAGAAAAAAAAATTAAGAGCTCAAGAAAAAGAAAGCTGATAGAAAACGATAGCTAAAGCTCTCAATCTTCTCTTTCTTTAATTCTCTGCAACTCAAGGTATTCTTATTTTGCTCTCTCTATCTCTCTCTACTATTTATATATATGTAGATGATGACCGAAGCTGAAAGTGTGAACCTTAAAAGAGATACAAGAAAGAGATGTATAAGAAAGAAAATTTGTATGATACCTAGTTGACTCCTCTCTCTCTCTTTCTCTTTCTAGTTGATTCTCTGTGTGTTTCATGTGTCTGAATCCTTACAGGAAAGATATATAACTATGAATAACAAGAATCAAGAATTGGCATGGGTCTAGCTACTACAACTGTTCCTCACCATCGACATCATCACAAGACTCTTGACAATAGTTTAGATTCTATGTCCCAAGATTATCATCATCACCAAGGAATCTTTTCCTTCTCCAGTGGATTCCACCGACCATCGTCTTCCCATCAGGAAGAAGTTGAGGAATCTGCTGTCTCCGGAGCTCAGATTCCGGTTTATGAAACCGCCGGAATGTTATCTGAAATGTTTACTTACCCCGGCGGTGGCAACGGTGGTTCCGGTGAGATTCTTGATCATTCTACTAAACAGTTGCTAGAGCAACAAAACCGTCACAACAACAACAACTCAACTCTACATATGTTACTACCAAATCATCATCATCAAGGTTATGGTTATCCCAACGAGCAACAATTCACATGGCCATCTTCCTCCGATCATCATCAGAGTCAAGGAGATATGATCGGGACCGTACACGTGGAAGGTGGAAAAGGTTTATCTCTATCTCTCTCATCGTCATTAGAAGCAGCAGCAGCAGCAGCTAAAGCAGAAGAGTACAGAAGCATTTATTGTGCAGCCGTTGATGGAACTTCTTCATCTTCTAACGCTTCGGTTCATCATCACCAATTCAATCAACTCAAGACTCTTCTTCTTGATAACTCTTCTTCTCATCAACATCAAGTTATGGGACATTTCGGGTCATCTTCATCGTCTCCCATGGCTGCTTCTTCCTCCATTGGAGGGATCTATACGTTGAGGAACTCCAAGTACACGAAACCAGCACAAGAGTTGTTGGAAGAGTTTTGTAGTGTTGGAAGAGGACATCATTTCAAAAAGAACAAACTTAGTAGAAACAACTCAAACCCTAATACTAGCGGTTGCGGCGGCGGCGGTGGTGGTGGAGGGTCATCTTCCACGGCGGGAGCAGCCAATGATAGTCCTCCGTTGTCTCCGGCTGATCGGATTGAGCATCAAAGAAGAAAAGTCAAGCTACTATCCATGCTTGAAGAGGTAACGTTTTCACACTATATTCTTCTCTAACCAATGAAACTAATTCCCCATTAAATTTTTGATTAAATAAAATAAACCGTCTAAAAATGATTGAATTGATCAATCAACCAATTTCATATCAGAAATTTGATTTTTGTTCGTGTTTATTTCTCCTTTTTAAATCAACCAACATTTCATAAAATCTAGATATGTATTTTTAAAATAAATAAATGTATAGACAGAGAAAAAAAATCGACTGGTACAAGAACACGACACATGCTCTAATAGGTAGCTAGAGCTTGATTACACAATCCTACCATCACTTAAATTTTTTAATTCGAACGAATATCACTATACTCGTGATATAGCCTAATTTGACATATATTAATGCATATTTTGTGTGCGATGCGTTTGGTGGCATCGCTTAATCAAATTAATATAAGAAATTAAATTATGATTAATAGGTGATTTAGTCTTCAACCAGATCATTTAAATTAGAGCTTCCTTCTCCATCTAAGCTACCTTCACTACGTAACCAAAACTAGTCCTTGAAGTAACTTCATATTTTACTAAAAATTATTTTGTAGTTGACACTATCTTATTTCAAGCTTTATATACCATAAATTTTTTTTTCTATAGTAAGAAAACGAAAAATAGTGGAATATAGTCCGTATTACTTGATTTCTCTATCTTTTAAACAAATTTGCTCGAACAAATGATCAAATTTATATTGTATATTTTAATTGAATTATTTAGGTAGACCGACGGTACAACCACTACTGCGAACAAATGCAAATGGTAGTAAACTCATTCGACCAAGTAATGGGTTACGGTGCGGCGGTTCCATACACGACGTTGGCCCAAAAGGCAATGTCTCGACATTTCCGGTGTTTGAAAGATGCGGTAGCGGTTCAACTAAAACGCAGCTGTGAGCTTCTAGGGGACAAAGAGTCAGCGGGGGCTGCGTCTTCAGGGTTAACCAAAGGCGAAACTCCACGGTTGCGCTTGCTAGAGCAGAGTTTGCGTCAGCAACGAGCGTTTCATCATATGGGTATGATGGAGCAAGAGGCATGGAGACCGCAACGTGGTTTGCCTGAACGCTCTGTTAATATCCTTAGAGCTTGGCTTTTCGAGCATTTTCTTAATCCGTAAGTCCATTTTCTCATCCCTTATTCAATATTACGTATGTACTCTTATCATTCGACACAAATATTATTTGTCTTCTTGCATTGTTGACCATATATTATAAAATTTAGACTATCACTATGCATTGAATATATATACCATGCATCATGCATGGTCAAATATTTTACTAAATCAAGTATCGAAACTTACAATAAACAATATTTTCGAACTTATTTTGGTTTTTCGGGAAGAATATTTCAATCACAAAATTTAAAAGGGAGCTGCTATTTCTCATTAAAGTGAAAAAAGAAATCCTAGCTAGAAAATACTTATAATTCTAAAACCTTCTGTTCGCTCCACGAATTAAATTAAAATATTAGAATTTTATTCATATATTCCGTGATGCCACAAACAAAACCATCAGTTAAGAGTGCAAATTGTTTGAGCGTAGTGTGTAACTGTATATGCTTATATATATATAAGATGTTTAAGTTTTGCATGGCAAATTGATTAATACTCAATAGTATAATAAAAGCAGTTAAGAGTGCAAATTGTTTGTGCATAACTGTAAATGCGTATATATATAAGATGTTTTGCATGGCAAATGGATTAGATAATGAATAGTATAATAAAAGAAGTATGCAGAGTGAGATCACAAACTTATATGCTTTGGGATCATAATAGCATCCTAAGGGTTTTTCTGTCTCTGGCTAACCATTTCTTTATAGTTTCTTCTTTAATTGGCTTTTGATTTCTTACCCTATACTACATTAAAAGAAGTGAAAATGCTATGAGCATAACTACAAAACTAGGTCTCATATTTGTCAGCAGTGTCATTGGTATATTGTCTCTTAGGAAAGACTAAAAGCTGATAAAAGCAATTTCCTTTCTTATTATTCATCAGAACTTTCTTTATTTAATGTTTGTTATATTTTACTATTTTGTTGTTAGTGAAGTAAAGAAGAGAAGAGTAGTACAGTTTTAACCTGTACCTCTCTGTGAAAATATTTACTTTATCATGAAAAGAAATAAGTGAAGAAACAAAAATCAAATCTTCTTCTATTCTGTAATCAGCTTTTTCTTTTGTCTCTTAGATTCTCACGCCATCGCAAGAAGAAAGTTTGTACCTTTTCTTGCATCTAACTTGATTGTGTTTTTCTTCTCTTTTTCTCTATATATTACAAAGTTTATTCAAAACAATAACAGTATTGGGTTTACGGTTCTAAAGATTGTGAAGTCATTTTCTGGTCTCTTTCTCAGGTACCCAAGCGATGCTGATAAGCACCTCTTGGCTCGGCAGACTGGTTTATCCAGAAATCAGGTCAGCCTTTATGATAGTAAAATATTATTCATTACTGGTCATACAAGCAGGAACCCTTTTAATCAATCAATGTTTACATATAATTACTTAATTTACAAATTTACTATATATATCAATCATTTCATCATGCAAAACCTGACATGAGTGGCTACATGTCTATTCTCTTGCATGGATTCTGAATATGAAAATCATTTTCATGGAGCTCGTTTCTTCATTAAATACATTATAAATACACATGCAAAATATAGGACAGAGAGGTGGGGGAGTGAGTGAGAGAGAGATGGGAGACATAAATACTCAAACTAGGACCATATTTCTCATGTGCATGAAAGTTTGAAGCTTTAATTTCAATTATAACGACGAGACTTCAAATTCTTGTATATGTACGTTTTTAATACATTTAGACTAGTAGTACAATACATATCCGGAATACCCTATTGGTTTCACAAAAACATATTGTTATAAAACTTACAAATGAAGAATATATTAAATGTATGCATATGCTTATATTTAGTACTTAGTAATTAGTATATATCACTAATTAATAGTTAATCAATCTTGAACTTTAAAATGTGAAATATATATTTTTAACTGAAAAGGATTCTATATACACTACCAAAGTTTTAGAAATAGAGGAAGGATAATTTATTCAGATTATCCATATTTAGACAAAAGCTCAGTAATTCATAATGTTTTATTATAAATTGGGTGAAATTAACAATTTTCAACAAAAATATGTTTTTCAGGTGTCGAATTGGTTTATAAATGCTAGGGTTCGTTTGTGGAAACCAATGGTTGAAGAAATGTATCAACAAGAAGCAAAAGAAAGAGAAGAAGAAGAATTAGGAGAAAATAAAAAAGAAGATTATCAACATCAAAGAAGACATCAACAAACAAACAACAAAGACACGAAACCCAATGAAAGCAACTTCACTCTCGTTCAGACAATAACCGCACAAACTCCAACAACGACGATGATGACGTCGACTCCTCATGAAAACGACCCTTCATCCCTTCCTCCCTCTACCTCCGTCGCAAACGCACCCTCTCTCGGCGTTTCAGGCGCTTTCACCGTCTCCACGTGTCAGCAAGATGTCAGTGACTTCCACGTCGAGGATGGTGTCATAAGATTCGGGACCAAACAGGCTGGTGACGTGTCACTTACGCTTGGTCTACGCCACACTGGCAATATGCCTGATAATAAGAACCCTTCTTTCTCCGTTAGAGACTTTGGAGATTTTTAGACTGCTTTCTTCGCTTCCTCGTTTCTCCATTTATCAATCAATTTATTAGAGTGCATTTTTTTTTGGTTTATGCCAATATGTTTTTAGTCTGTTCACATATATACTTTAAAGTTTCTTTTTCTGTCTGTCATCTCGTAAGAAGAAGATAAATACATATATAAATTGATACCCCATCTACAAATTAAAGTTCTATATAATGTTGTTTAGATTGTAAAAATGCAATGTTTTGGTTTCTTTTTCCAAATTGAGGTCCTTCCTAAAAATCTATGATTCGTTTTTATTGTAATTATTTACATTTTCTCATATTGATATTCCTACAAAAATTCTGTAATATAGTATCTAAATCTTCAAAAAAAAAATTCATATTAATATCTTAAAATTATATTAATTTTTTTAGATGATAACTTTTCAGTTTTAGATGTGGGATTTTTTTTTTTTTGAATAGTAATCATGTACATATTTCTAGAGTAATACTCCGCTCATATTGATACCCCTGCCGATTTTTTGTTTTGTTTTATATTAAGAGTACATATTTTGAAATTAGAAATTAGAGTAGTACTTGAGGATTCTTCCATTTCAGAGAACCTTTTCAAACAGCTCTTTCCATTGGATTTACTAATAAACGACAAGGTAGTAGGAATGCGCCATGTAAGTGAATTGACATCACTTTGCTTGTATAATCAAATTAATCACCTCAACTAATCCCTACTTACTACAACTATGTGCTACTTAATTTAGTAATGGCACTGGCAACCAATTAAATATGTTTGGGACACTAGATCGACTTGTTAACAATTGCATCATTTCTCATTTCATGTTTAACGTGACTTTAATCCTTGTTTGTTTAAGATATTAATGTGATTTTTTTTTCTTCTAACAACACAGTTTCCCGAAATTTCCAAAAGGTTTGGTTACATGTCATATTGGGCATATCTCAATCGAGACGGTGACATTTTTATTCCACAAAAAGGCATTAACCTCCTTGCCATGGTGCTACTCATTACTTTTTTTTTATAACAGGGACTCATTACTTAATTTGTTTATAAAAGGGATTCCTTAAAAGTCACTTCAATAATTTGTTTAGACAAGAACGTCTACGTTTCACCTAATTTTATAGAGAGTTGCATGAATATCCATTCTAAGTATATATACATTACGTTCCGAGAATGACCCTAAAATTGGAAGATAGATACTATATTTAACGTTTCACTTTTTTACTAGATGATTTTGGCGCGACCAGTAACTCGGAACAGTAGGAAATATGTAGATGGGTTTGGCATAGATTTACAAAAAAAAAAAAAAAAAAAAAGATGGGTTTGGCACATACGATAAATCCCTTCATAAATTTAGATTGGTCCTTCTAAAGAATAGAAATATCAGTTTTAAAAAAATCCATTAAAAAGTCGACGAAAAAATAAGGAAAATAAATATGATGGAAAAAAATTTAGAAGAAAAATGAAAAATATCGATTTAAAACTTGAATAAATAAAGAGGCACATCAAAGCAAAATAATGATCTGACAACTTTTTACACAAAGTTGAGAAGACTTGTTTTTAAAAAAACATCATTCGGCGATTTTATTTCTCTTCTAAACTAACTACGATTTACTTGCTTCTTTTTAAAAAGATATATATGAAATATTTTACAAAAGTTCAACAATTTGCAAGAGGTCTAACTTCAATGTACGAGAAGAGTCTTTGAACTTATCATTCAGTTCGTGATATCTTATAAGCTGAATTCAGATTAACCAGACATACACTACAAGAAAACTCAAGCTTAACGAGGAATATTAACGAGGAAAAAAAAACCTCGTAAGTTTACGTCAACTTTACGAGGATTTTACGTGAATAACGGTATCATCGTTATTTCCTCGTAAACTAACGACAAAAACCGTTCGTCGTAAAGTCGATGTAATGTGACGTGTCATTTACGAGGAAATAACGATGATATCATGTTTCACGTACGTTCCTCGTAAAGTGGACGTAAACTTCGCGTCTTATTTACGAGGAAACTATTTACGTGGATTTAGCGAGGAAATTTTGAATCCACAAACTTTGTAAGTGACACACGTTTTTTTTTTGCACCTAATTAATTTTGAATCCACCAACTTTGTAAGTGACACACGGAGATTATTGAAGTCGAATTTCCAGGGATACTGAAGCTGAAATGCGTCCTCTTGAAATGTGAATGGTTCGACCCCGTCGTCAACAGAGGTGTTCGGTCTAACAAATTCGGTGTAGTTGATGTCAACGGTGGACGACGGTACAACAAATTCGAGCCTTTCATCTTAGCTTCACAAGCAGACCAAGTTAGCTTCCTTCCATACCCTCGGATGAGAGATTCAGGTATAAATTGGTTAGCAGTGATCAAAGTAACACCTCGAGGACGAATCATCAGTGGAGAAGAACCACCATTGCAAGAAGAACAGATAAATGAAGTCGAGGAACCTGAACAAGAAATAGATGACATCCTTCTCATTGATCCGCATAATCACGAGTACGAAGATCTTACCGATGATGCCACAGACGAAGCTGTTGAAGACGAGTTTAATGAAAATGAAGACATTTCTAGTGATGACGAGAATGTCGATGAATCCGATTGATGTATTTTCGATTTTGTGTAGTTTGTTTTATGAATAAGGTAATGTGAGAGTTTGTTTTATGAATAAGGTAATGTGGGAGTTTGTTTTGTGAATAAGAAAATGTGGGAGTTTGTTTTATGAATAAGTAAAAGTGGGAATTGTGGTTTGGAATATATGAATTAGAAGATAAGGAATTGTGGTTTGGAATGAAAATAAAGATAGGGTTTGGAATATATGAAGTAGAAGATAAGGAATATGGGGTTTGGGGTTTGGGGTTTCGGATTTTAGGGATTTAAACGGAATACTCGTTAATTCCTCGTATGTTGACGTCGAACTTACGACGAATTCCTCGTTTATTCCACGTAGGAGAGATTCGTCGTAAATACCACGTAGGACAAATTCGTCGTAAATACCACGTAGGAGAGATTCGTCGTAAATACCACGTAAAATAAATGATGAACGCGGCCCACTTTAATTCCACGTAGGACGGAATCGTCGTAAAAACCACGTAACCAAAATCGTCGTAAACACCTCGTACTGTAAAAACTAGAAAAAAAAAAGAAGAAGAAGAAATATACTCGATTTTGTGTAGTTTGTTTTATGAATAAGGTAATGTGAGAGTTTTTTTTATGAATAAGGTAATGTGGGAGTTTGTTTTGTGAATAAGAAAATGTGGGAGTTTGTTTTATGAATAAGTAAAAGTGGGAATTGTGGTTTGGAATATATGAATTAGAAGATAAGGAATTGTGGTTTGGAATGAAAATAAAGATAGGGTTTGGAATATATGAAGTAGAAGATAAGGAATATGGGGTTTGGGGTTTGGGGTTTCGGATTTTAGGAATTTAAACGGAATACTCGTTAATTCCTCGTATGTTGACGTCGAACTTACGACGAATTCCTCGTTTATTCCACGTAGGAGAGATTCGTCGTAAATACCACGTAGGACAAATTCGTCGTAAATACCACGTAGGACAAATTCCTCGTTTATTCCACGTAAGAGAGATTCGTCGTAAATACCACGTAGGACAAATTCGTCGTAAATACCACGTAACCAAAATCGTCGTAAACACCTCGTACTATAAAAACTAGAAAAAAAAAGAAAAAGAAGAAATATACTGGATTTACATGTGGCAAGACTTCCAGCAATTATATTACTTAAGTCTCACCAACATAAATTCCAATATCATTTTCTCTTCCTTTTTTCTCAAATTTTTATAATTTGAATAGGATTGGATTTGAGAGTATGATGTGAGATAGGGTGTGATTTGGGAGTTTGGGTGTGGGTTGAGAAGGAGAGTTACAGGTATATTTATAGGGAAGCTTTCCTCGGTAATTCCACGTAAGCAAAATCGTCGTAACGTCCTCGTACCTAAAAACACGGGCCTTTGTAATTCCTCGTAACTTCCTCGTATAATAAAACGCGGGCCTTTGTAATCTCTCGCTGTTTCGTCGTAAAAAAAAACACGGGCCTCTGTAATTCGTCGTAAAATTACGAGGAATTTGCGACGGAATGTAATCTTATATATACACCCCAAGCGCTCACTCTTTCTTTCCTCTCTACTTCCTCTCCACTTCCTCCCTGTTTCGTTGCAATGGTAAGCCTCTCTAATTCCTCTCTAATTTGGTTAGTTTAGGTAGATTAGGTGGTTAGTATAGGGAATTTAGATAAGTTTACGGATCTTATGTTATTTAGTGTTGATTAGGTGGATAATGTTGGAAAATATACTGTTGACGAAAATTTAAAAAACTAAATTTTTTTCTCAGGTTCGAAAAGGTAGACTTACTGCCCATTACATAGAGATGTTCGGTGAGCCGGGTAATCGTTTAGACCCGTCGTCTTCATCAGCTCCCGGTTCTTCGGGACAAGAGACTGTCCCCGAGACTCAGTACACTCAGAGAGTCTTTGGGTCTCCTTCTTCTAGAGGACCATCGGTTCCTCCTCCCCCGATGACCATGCGACAACGAAATCCTATTCCAGGCGAGTCAACATCCGACACACATGCCGAGGCGGATGTAACGGCGAGGAGTGATGAATTCTATCGGGCGATTCACGACCCTTAGTTCTTTTTAATTTCGGTTCTTGTATTATGAATTCAAAACTTATTTATATATAAAATATTTTGGTTTTGATTTTTTTAGAATTTTAATTTTATTAATAATTTAAATAATTTAAATTATTTTTTTAATTATAATTTTTTATATTTCTGTAAAATAACGAAACGAAGTAAATTTGTAGCTAATTTTGCGACTTATTTACGTGGAAGCTTAACGAGGTTTTTACGAGGAATTGTTTACAAGGAAATGACGTGGAAAGTTCACGTGGTCTTTACGAGGAAAGCTATCAAGGTATTTACGTTTACTTTACGAGTATTTACTTTCGAGTTATTTACGTGGGTTTTACGAGGAACGTCTTTCGTGGTATTTACGAGGAAATTTAGCGACGTCCTTACGTGGTCTTTACGACGAAATATTCCTCTTCGCTTTTACGACGAAATTATTTCCTCGCTATGTTACGACGAATTAGCGAGGATATATGTGTTACGACAAACGTATAACGACGAAACGGGTTTCCTCGCTAATTTCTCGTAACACTGCTTTTACGACGAAATCACGAGGAAAATTGCCCTCGTAAAACTTGTGTTTTCTTGTAGTGATAATGCAATAATGCGGATAACAGATTATTTTATATATAAGGTCTCAATTCTTACAACCTAATATATTTGGTTCATGAGATATATGATTTGTGATGTTTACTTTTAGATGTTAATATACGCAAGGTTACATTTGGTTGACAAAAGATAATGTGCGTTTTATCCAATTTAAAAGAAATAAAATATTATGTGAGTACGATTAATGTATAAATTTACTTAATTTTTAGTATTAGAGATTACATAATATTAACCAATTTAATGAATAATTATTCTAAGATTTTTAGGGTTATATGTATATTTGACATATAAGTTTCCAAATACTCATCCGAATGCACAAGAACAACAAATTCTATAGCTATAAAATCAGAAGGAAAATTATATACGTGTCATCAGATTGTTTGAAAAATCCAGATTAATTACTTGGTAGAAATCACATAAACATACATGCAAGCGTTTATTAATTTGTACTTTTCGTACTTATCAACTAGGATTAATGAAGATTGAAGTTTATATATCAAGAAACACACATACTATATAGTTATGGTGGTTATTAGTTAATAATGTATATGTGGGAGAAATCGTGAAATGCTTCGAGTTTTTAAATGTAACTATGTAAGTGATTTGAGGAGTTTCACTTTCAAAAATAATATTATTTTCTTTCTCAATATTCTACCGCGAACGTATTAGATTCGGGTTTATTATGGGCTTCCAACTCAAAACCAATTGGCAATTAGTAAATTGGCACTAACCCTTTATATATTACTTAATGTCCCATTGATTTTCCAATGTGGGATACATATCCCTTAATACCCCTCCTCGAGATGATGGCTCTTATTGGTCAGAAATCTCAGAAACTTTTTAAGACAGTTATACTCGGTCGAGCGAGTCAATTACGACTTATATACCCGGTCGGGCAGGGTTAATATTAATTAGGAGTTTAACTTATTAGGATCTGGGCTCTGATACCATGTTAGATTCGGGTTTATTATGGGCTTCCAACTTAAAACCAATTGGCAATTAGTGGATTGGCCCTAACCCTTTATATAATAGTAGATTAATTCTTATATTTCCGATGTAGGATGTTTCTCATCAATAGAACGTAGTTTCATATAGCTTACAAGTATCAATATAAATATTTTACTACATACATACATAAAATTTCAAAGGTCAGTATCAATATATGTTAATATATTCCACCTCTTTCAAACTAGCAGTTCCTTTAACACATTTTATCTTATGTTGATTCATGTATCTTAAAGCATCTTCAGTGCAAATATTTCACATAAGATCTCCACTAAAATAAATTAATAAAAAGATTTTATTTTTTTTTGAAAAAAGGGTTAAATCCGGGTCTATTAAAGATACAGACCTAACCCCCGGATGGGAGGTGTAACCCACAGATGGATTCTCTTCCGGGTATTCAAATGGGCCGTAAGCATGGACTCATATCCGCGTAGTCACATGTGGAGCCAATAATTTCGCACTAGAGGGGAATCAATCCCTGACCTGGACCAACAGGACAACTCCTCCTCTAATGGAAAGCACTAGGCCACCATGTGGTTAAAAGATTTTCATTTCCAAACTCATAATTCGATATCTATAAAAAGATTATCACATGGGTGTGGAGATTTGCTGATGCGACTAGTTGCAGTTCAAATATTATTCCTTCCGTTTCATTAAAATAGAAGTTTTAGAAAAAAAAATTCTTTCACAAAGATAGATTTTTTATGTTTTTTATAAAAAAAAATTAAATTTCAATAAAATTAATTAAATTTATTGAAAGACTATTGGTTAAAAAGCATTGAAATTTGATAATTTTTAAAAAACGATGCATGATTAATATGTTTTCTTAATATATATGAAAATACCAAAACATATATTTTTTAAAAAACAAAGGTAATATAAAACTATTCGTTCGACTAGCACATTAATTACAAAGAGATATGTTTACGTAATACTTATTACTTATGACTGAATAACTAGTAAATATAGCTTCAATTTATTAACAGTACTAAAACATTGTATACTTATAAAATTTCAAAAATCATAGTACTATTATAAAGTATATTAATTTTATATAATTAATAATAATATTATGTTTATTTTTATTTTATCTTTTCAAATGAAATTTATAACTTTTATTGGTTTTGTTCTTTTATAAAAATTAATATTATACTTTAAAAAATTGTCTGATTTATATATATATATATATATTAATGGTTAAGTTACATAATATATTTTAAATTTTAAATGAAATTTTCATAAACATATATTTTGTTTTTATTTAGGCATCCACAACCGCTAATGCATGAAAAAAACACCTTCTGATTTTTTTTTTGTTACCGCTTCTGATTTGAGAAGGTAAAATGTTAAAAAATGGTTGACTGTGTTTTTGTAATTGTTGTAACATCTGCAACAAATAATATAGCGATTGCACGGTGATAACGGTAAAAACTAATAAAACCCTAAAATGATTTTGTGAAAACTATTTTGAATATCTCTGTGAATAA
This sequence comes from Brassica napus, assembly GCF_020379485.1. NCBI lineage: Eukaryota > Viridiplantae > Streptophyta > Magnoliopsida > Brassicales > Brassicaceae > Brassica > Brassica napus. The sequence continues at coordinate 13,323,371 of NC_063437.1, read as the reverse complement.
ATAAATGTGCCGCCTGACCTAATAAACTCATTAAATGCATATGATATCAATTTACTTGAGTACATTTATTTCGATCGCAGTGGTCCAATTTCTTAACCCTTCCTGTCTGACCACTGTCCTTTAGCTACCACTCTTATAAAAGGAAGTATAATTGCAAAATTTCATATACTGTTTTTAATTCACTAGTATTATTTTTGATTTGGCATACACAAATTCACTGTCTTTTGTTTAAAGAAGAAAAAATATATACGTGACAAGAAAATACATATGCATGAGTGTTAGATTCTTGATTTTAATATTGGAGGGCCTGCCATTTTAATCATCCACTAGAAATTGATTACCCGCGCGGATGAGCAAGTATTGATTTTTACATTTTTATACATTGATATTTGATTTTTATAATTAGTGTTATATATTTTAGATGGAGTGTAACATAACTAATTGTATTGATAAAACATGGACTGAATCGGGTAATATGGTGATTTTTGGTACAAATATCTGAATCCGTTTCAAATACATTTGTTATTTAGATATTTTTAGGTTCCTATACATCAGAACTGAGCTCATTCATGCCCAGAAGAACCCAACTCAAAATCCACACATAAATTAATAATATTCAAACATGTCTAATTAAAAAAAAAAACCCGAAAAGAACAACACATACCTAAATGAATTGTCAATATTCATGCGTAACTGGTTTTATAAACTAATAACAAAGAATATTTCTATGTATTTTGCTAAATTAAGTGAAATATAAAGATTTATTTTATTTAGAAAAATATTTATATGGAAAATTAAGTGACAATAAATGTAATCCTTTTTATTATGTTGATTTAATTTATTATTTTATTTACAAAATATGTATTTAATTTATATTTTTGGTTACGCAATTTTCCATCGATTGAAACTAAAAAAAAGTTTTAATAAAACAAACTAAATCGAACGTTTAACCATATGCAAAACCCAGTTATTTTACATATTTAATTTAATAATTGGCACAAAGTTCATGTTGATTAACAAATAAATAAAAATCTGCATTATTATTATTATGGTAATATAATTAATTATGTGATGTATTGTTAAGGTAATATAATTAGTGAAATTGTTAAACTGAGTTAAATATGAAAAAAATAATTAATGTAATTATATAGTAAAATTACTAAAAAGACATTATATTTTTTGATTGATATCCATGTTTCCAAACAATTATCATCTATATTATTAAAACTGAAATACATTTTAGTACTGTTTAGAAACTTAGATAGTAGATTAAATGAAAGTTGTTTGGAAGGAAGGATAGCATATAAATATTTCTTTTTATATACATATTTAGTCACTGTATTTTTTTCTCATTTACATATTGTCGTTTGGAAACTTGGATAGCAAATTAAATGAGAATTGTTTGGAAACACGGATAACAGATTAAATATTTTTTTTATTTACATATTTATCCATTGCATTTCTTTCTTATTTACAAATCTGTCACATCACGTAAAATAAAAAAACTAAATTAATTACAATGAATTATTATTTCTTTTTGCTGAAAATAAAAACACAAACTGTAATATATAGTATATATTAATCTACTACAATACAATTTTCAAGAAAACCAAATATCATAAAATTAATAATAATTCATAAAAACCTAACGTAAAAAAACTAAATCATTTTTAAATAAATAAACAAAAGAAAATCAATAGGTTAATATATGAATATTACAATTACATCAAATTGCATCAAGTTATAAAATTATAAATATAATATTACGTACAGATAAAAAATTAATATCAAACATCTATATTATAATATAATATATTCTACTCTAAATATATTTTACAAAACATAAAAATATAAATGGACATTTTATATCTATATTATTAAAACTAAAGTACCTTTTAGCACTGTTTGGAAACTTAGATAGTAGATTAAATGAAAGTTGTTTGGAAAGAAAGATAGAAGATTAAATATTTTTTTATATACATATTTAGTCACTGTATTTTTTACTCATTTACAGATTGTCGTTTGGAAACTTGGATAGCAGATTAAATGAGAATTATTTGGAAGCACGGATAGCAAATTAAATATTTCTTTTTATTTACACATTTAGCCATTGCATTTCTTTTTATTTACAAATATGTTACTTCACTTAAAATCAAAAAATTAAAGTAATTACAATGAATTGTTATTTCTTTTTGCTGAAAATTAAAACACAAACTGTAATATATAGTATATATTAATTTGCTCCAATACAATTTTCAAGAAAACCAAATATCATAAAATTAAATATAATTAATAAAAACCTACTGTAAAAACTAACTCATTTTTAAATAAATAAACAAAAAAAAATCAATAGGTTAATATATAAATATTACAATTACATCAAATTGCATCAAATTATAAATATAATATTACGTATAGATCAAAAATTAATCAAGCATCTATATTATAATATAATATATTCTACTCTAAATATATTTTACAAAACATAAAAATATAAATGGACATTTTATGAATAGTTTATAAATTTACATTGAAGGTAAATTAAATCTAACATCCGCGTGGAATGTGGATCAAGATCTAGTTTATATTGTTATTTATGTTTTTAAACAATACCAAAAGATACTTTAGGTTTAATAATATAGATAGATATGCAAGCGTAAACCTATGTTCTATGTATGTGTGCCACAATGTGTTGTATAAATATTGCATGGTTTTAGCACGCAAGATAGATTTTTATGTCATACATACATACAAGTAACAGTTTGATATACAATGACTTTACAGTATGTGTTCTTTAGTCAAAAAAAAAGAAAAAAACTTTGCAGTATGTTTTTCTTAGAATATAGTTTTGGGGGTTAGAAAAAGTCAACCTATCTTAAATTGATTGGAGTAGATGGACACCAACTTATGTGGGCCCTGAAATTTTCTTAGATAGAGGTCATTTATAGAGTAACTGTAATGGGTTTGGGCCCATTGCGTCATGGAATTTAGCGATCGAGAATCCGATAACTACCCATTACACAATCATATACATATCAAATATAAGGCTTCCAACCAATAATTATTTTAATTCTTAAAATATTTGACAACACACATAATTGCGTATGAACACATAAATACCTAAGTCTTGGACTTCATTTATTTTTGGTAAGTATATACTGTAGTTTTCCAAGAAATTGAGTGAATTAGTGGTTTATTTCCGGTCAATATTATTTGAAATTGATGCATGACAATTTTTTTTTTTGACAACGAACAGTTATTTTATTGTTCAAACTTGAGTTGGTCTAGATAAATAGACCAGAAGAGAATAACTAATAAAATAAAATTTTCTATGAAATGACTTTGCAGTCATAGCTGAAGAATATGTATCGTCTCCAATTCTATTACGAAGGTTGGTCGAGTTTGAAGCTCCTAATTTATCATTGCAATCAGGTTATTGCAATCTGACGCAACTTCTGGCATATCAAATGCTATAGCATATTTTTCATAGTCCAACTTAGTGCTTCCACTTTTGTGTATAAAGAAAACTCTCGTCGTTTTAAATTCTTCATCCCTATAAATTGAATTTTTCACATGCTCTCTATCCAAACTCATCTGCATCCACTGAACTGAGATATAAGGATCCATGAACCATTCCCATATATATATTATCCAAATTTAAAATTTGTGGTTCCTCGATGCAATGTTCCTGTGGTGACGAGGATATTATCTCATTGATACATGATAATTTTGAATGTTAATTATCGTACGATTAATTAATATTACTAACTATTGTTAAATTTAACAACCAACTAAGATATTATGCACTAAACTATCTTACAAATTGATACAAACTAACATACCGGTTCTTAGATATTGTTATGAGATATATGCTGGTCGACATAATTATAAAATAAATACGTTATATTATATGTGACCATGAATATAGTTTGTACTATTCCGATTCGGTTGAAATTAATGATTTTTTAATTTTTTTCAATAAATACTCCCTCTAATTTTTATTATTGATGTTTTGAGATTTGACATATATTAATAAAATATTAAATTTTATATATTTCTAGATAAAAAGATCATTAATTATCTTTTTTTGTCGCCTGATTTTATTAAGAAAAAACATAAAAGATTACAAGATAGCATTCTTAAACCGAAGAGGATTACGTTCGGTACACAAGCAAGATGTTACACAGAACCGACCCTGGAAACTAAGCCCATACAAGGGATGCCAATAAACACATACACATAACAGCAATAAAAGATAAACGCGACTGAAACCAAACGTCACCGGCGAGGGCTCCAAACGGACATGAAACAACAGATTCAGAACTCCATGAAAGATACTTATAGAGATTGCCCACGGCCAAACCACCAATAAGCCACTTCCTCCTTGAACAACGAGGGAATACCTCAGGAACCAAATAACCAAACTCCACCTTCCAATAAGTTGGAATCAGCAGATTCACTACACACTCTCGGAAACGGCAGGGCAAGCACGGCCGTTGAATGCCTAGCAATGGAGCTTATGAAGAAACCAGATCACACCTAGATCTGACAAAGAAACAAGGAGCCAAGCCTAACCGAACTCAGAAACACCAATCCCACATGAAAGACTCACTAAAGAACCGGAGAGAATCCACAACAGTTTCCAAAAGAAAGATCATTAATTATCTAACTAACTATATTTCAACTACTAGATAATCTGCAGAATATTAAAAGTAATATTGCAAAAAGATTAATATATTTTACATTGAAAAATTAAAACGATGGGTAATTTGAAACATTTTTTTTATAAATGTCATCTATTAAGAAATAGAAAGAGTAGTTCTTTTATTGACAAATAGGTGCTTGTCGACCTAGTTGTCATTGTTACATCACTACGTGCTGGTCGACATAGTTACAATAACTATACAATAAATGCTATAGGGTTACAGAATAGAATGATTGGAGAACAGTGAAGGTACACTATCGTTTAAAAAGATAACAAATCCTTTAGCAAAAAAAGAAAAAAGAAAACAAATCCATTGATGACTTGGCTAAGAAGAAACACTCAATCTTTGATATATTCAGTTTGGTTTTGAATGAACACATGAATCAAAAAAATTTCTTTTGGTTCTTCACGATAGAGAAAAGGAGAAATCAACATTTGATTATGAATACTGAAAAAAAAAACTTGCAGAATCAAATAGTCCGAAGCTGTCTAAAGATTCAATGTAAAAGAAAAAGTAAAAATCTTGTCAGAAGTTACTGAAACAAATCTGCAAAGAATGGAACCTATTAAAAACCAAAATCTAAAAGAAACAACCTCTGCAGTTTGTAGCTCTACAATGGCATGGATGTCCACTTTCTTGTCCAGATGTTACCGGTCTGCGTCCATAGTCTCGCGTGATCTCATCTCCTGCAGCTATCTGTTAAGGAGAAAAAGATCAATTAAGGTCCAACAGTTTAGAAACTTCTTTCAAGCAAATAGAGAAGAGGACGAGAGTTTTACATCTGTACTGGCGTATAAACCGATATGAGCAAGAGATGACTCCATGCTTTCCACAACAACTTGGTACGTTACAAGATTCGGAGAGCAGCTAGAAATGAAAAAAAAAAAAGATTAAAATCACAAGTCAAGTTGTAGAATGATGCAAAAAAAAAAAGAATTGGTGGGACTTAAGACTCACCTGTGATTGATGAATCTAGAGACGTTTCCATGAGTAGTAGCATCAATAACATAATCAGTCTCTCCTTCAATTAATCTACCAATGTCGTTGATGTTAGCATCAACATCATGTATGTAGCTGCATCCATCTTCTCCATACCTATGGTTATCAAAAGCAGGAGTTTAACTTCTGTTCCAAGCAAGAAGACAAACATGGGAGAAGATTAAGAAAAAGCTATGTACTGAGTTCGTCTCTTGTTTGCTTCTTGCTGATCAAGAACTTCTCCAATGTATTCGCAGACGAATGTGCCACGTAGTATATGCTCACAAGCTCGTATTCCCCATCCCTGTGTCGATCAATCAGTCATGGATACTGGAACTGAAGCCAAGACGGATAGATAAAAAAGGATGATCACTCACCTTGCTTTCTGTCCTAAAAACTTCAAGTTTAGTGCGAATTCCATTTTGCAGAACACGATTGTGACATGTTCTAGAGCATCCGCAGAGCTCATTGCATTCATAAACAGGATAACCCTCCTACAACATTGCCAGGAACAATCATTAGTTGAACCACATGTAGTGGATATGATATTAACAAGATCTAAAAAACAACTACCTCCAGAATGATACGTTCTTTGTCATCATACGGGAATCTACACCTCATGGACTGCCCATATATGTCTCTAGATTCCTCAAAATCGTTACCGAAAAGGTACACGTGATCACAAGTCACAGGCGAGCACACTGAACCAGGACAGCCACACTTTAGTTGCAGTTTCTGCATGGACAGACAAACAAACAATGTTACAACAGAGAGACACAATCTTGTTTCAAATTTAGGACAGATGAGGTACCTCCTTTGCAAGATCCACTGAAGGATTAAGCATTGGTTTCGTAACATAAGTAAAACTTTCCCATGGCTTCTTCTCACACTGCTTCAAAAGATCCTCATCCACGACGCAAGACACCGGAACTGGTTCCTTACCAAAGCTTATGTCACTGCACAGAACATTAGTCTTTCCAAACGGCCTCTTAGTAAAGTGATGAGCCTCCATGATACAATGACACTCGTCCACTTCCAAACCGTTATCAGAAGCTTCTCCAGCGTCTTCAGCTATCTCGGATCGATCGTTCTCTTGTCGCGGGATCAAGGGAGATAGAAGATTTGGTTCTTTAGAAGGCTTACACCCGTTGGAGCATATGTAACCTTTCAGATGCCATATCACTTGCACACCATGCTCGCCACAGAGCTTCGCCGCCTTGAGATAGACCCTCTCAGGCAAAACACCGAATTTAGCCTCCATCGAGTTCTCAAGGCTCACCTTACAGCAAGCCGAGCGAGCAGCAGACAAGATATCTTGGTTATTAGGACGAAGTTTCGCTTTCTTAATCTTCGAGAACAGTATGTTGGAAACCACAGAGCAGTGAGCATCTTCTGATCTATCAAAGTTCGTACTATCACTCGGAGGCGGTGATGATTCAGTTTTTGATTTAGTAGAATCTTGCATTATCCTCCTCTTCATGTTCACACCAGCTCGGTTTCTAATCCTACTATATGAGACTGCTCCAAGACTCTTCTTGAATTTATTCGGACGGCTTAGCCTACCAGACTTCATCCTGTAGGTACTGTTAAACCTTAACCCTTTCTTCGGTCCACGAGAGGTAACTAGTCCTCCCATGTGTTCTGCCTGATGGTGACGCCCAAGGTCAGGTAATAAATTGAATTTCAACCCACAGAACTTGCATACATATCTATGTACACCACCACTTGTACTCTCTATGTTTTGGCTCGCAACGATCTGTGAGTTACTTGCTTCAGGGTTTTGAGACTCAGAAGCAACTGTTAGCGTCTTGCATTCAGAAGGATGCACGGCTTGAACATGCACCAGCAACTGTTCTTTATCTCCAAAGTTGCTGCCGCAAGGTATACACTGAAGAAGCATGCACTTCTCCGCAAACTGCACGTGATGCCTCTCTTCAACATGAGCTTCCAGAAGCTTTGGCTTCACAAAAGAATCTAAACAGATAGCGCAAGCGAATCCAACGAACGACCATTTCTCTTCGTCTCTTGTCTCTTCTCCTTTGCCATTGGTGATGGCAAGAGGAGATTCTGATGCATCTTCTTCTCCATAAGCGTTGAAACCCCATATCCTAGCTAATCTCTCCTTTTCATGGGACACTAGTTTCATCAAGAAGCTCCCAACTCCAGCATCAGCGTCTCTCGAAGCTTCTGATATCGCCCACTCAAGCTGTTGGTCAACCGGGACAGAGTTTCTTAACGACAAGAGACTCTTGAAGAGCTTGTAGAAAACATCACAAGCTTGATGCAGAGGCAGCTTCTCCTCACGCGAGGAGCAGCTCCTTAGAAGATCTACAAACACTTCTTTTGATATGATCCGGCTCTTCCCGTTCCTAGCGCGCTTGAGCCAGTTGGGAAGGTGCTGTTCGCAGTATAGCGTGTGCTTTGTCGCGAACTCGTTGCAAGGAACGTAGCTGTTCTCTGAGCAAGAACCGACGCACAAGCTATCCTCGTTGCTGCAATGTTCAAGCATCTCAGTGAAGCTAGTGGTGGTTCCATTGGGCACAAAAGGAGGAGGAGGCACCACCACTACATCTTGATATTGAGTTGCTTCTATCATCTCCGCAGCCTTTCTTTTAACCAGAAGATGAGATGAGGAGTTGTTATCAGGGGTCATCACCACCATCTCTGTGTGAGGACGGTGTTTCTTGCAGTACAGCATTCCAGGTAGAGATCTGTGTTTGCATTTGGTGCCGAGAACGGTAACTCCTCCACACATTGGTGCTTCAGCAGCAGCAGGAGACGCTTCGCTCTTTATAGCTTTGGTGGCGAAACGCGAAGCTAAATGCACACAGCAATAGATATCTCCTTCGTTGGCCCATCTCACACATTGTCTTCCTTTTGATTCAATGAAGGCTGTACACTGCTGACTCTTGTTTCCAGAACCAAACGGTTTCTTCACAACTGTGAGAGACAAATCATTCGTCTCTCTTGTTTTCACTAGCTGTGAACCGCTCGCTTCTACAACAATGCCATCCCACAGGTCCGTACCATTCACTGGTGTGTTCATAATCACATCTTCATCTTTCATCACCACCACAGGAGCATTTGTGTTCTCTTGTGGCGAAGTATCAGGTTCCATCTGTGATGATGTGTTTGTTGTCTCAGCACGTCGAATCTCGAGTTTTGGTCTTTTATGGCTGGCCTGGACATCTGAGTTGAAGATGCTTTTGTTACTGTCCTCTTGTGCTGTTTCTAAAACGCTACGGCGAGATATTGAGAACCATTTTGTAACGTCATGCTTCCATGTTTTCCATTCTGACAACACCATTAGTTGCATCTGAGGATCAGAAATGGATTTGACTTGGTTCCATTGGATACAATTGTCAAATTCCTATACACAAAACCAGATAAAAGCAGACTTGGTTAAGACAAAAAAAAAACGTCTGAACAATATATATCAGATGACAATATCAGCCATTTACCTCTTTCAGCAACTCAACACTCTCGGCGTTCATTGCATCATTACATCTCTGTACCCATGAAGGAAACGAGTTTTCGAGCCAGTTTGGATCCATGTATCGTTGCAAAATCATCTGAACAAACATAACACAAAGTCAAGACATGACTACAGAAAGTGAATATAAGGCCTAACAAGAGCTTCTTACACTATGAAGCTTCACAAGCATTCTTCCAAGTTCTTGATAACTTGTGCTTCTAGAAGCCTCCATTGCAAACTCTTTCCAGAATATTATATCGTTACCTGACTCAACAACAACCTGCAACATCCAAAGAGCTGAAACCAAAAATGCACTCTGAAGCTTCAAATATATAAGTTTCAAGCTTTATATACCTCTGAGTGAAACTGGTCAACTATATTGAGCATTCCAATGGTCAGCTTCCTCATAATGTTGCGTCGAGCAACGGTTAGATCTTTAACCATTTTAACTCCAACTTTGTGTGACTTATATGCAATAGGATCAGGGAACTCGTAGATGGATCTAACAAGCTGCATATCCGCCCACGAGTAGTTCTTTGTATGTGGGAAAAAGATCACATAGTACTTTTTTCTATCATGAGTTGGTTTCCCTCTTAAAGTTGTCAATGGCCAATCTGCTCTCGCGCATCTGATTCCAGCTTGCCATTTCCCTCTCCACTAATAACACCAAAAACATTAAAAAACCATATGAACTTAAAACTCAGAGAAAGAGATATGATTAGTACCTTCACCCACAAAGCTACAGGTTCATCTTGTTGCAGCCATTTAGGCTCAGAAGGAGATGATGACTCTCCTTCCACATTATCACCACCAAGATTTTCGGTTTCTTCGATAACTACATCGGTGGTACTATGCTTCTCTGCGTTCAAACCATCCAGCTCAGGATTTAAAACCGATTCATTAACTGCTGCCTCCTCAACATCAACGTCAAGTAGCATTTCATCCATTGTAAGACCACCATGAGTTTCAGCTTGTTCAGCGCCTTGTGAGCTCGAACAAGACATAACTTCCATAACCACTACTTAGAGATGATGATTCACTTCTTTAAACTTGATCAAATTACACACTCTGTGGATGCAAAAAAAAAAAAAAATTTAAAAGACAAACAACAACATGACACATATCCATTGCTTTCCTAATCAATATGAATCAAAAATACTGGCGATAACCATTTTAAATTTATTTGAAGGTAAGATTTTTTTTAGACATAAGCAGCCGATAGCTATGACATGAACAATGATTCTTCTCAGGATCAGATCTTCTCAAAGTAACTTCTGATTGGGGATGATCAATTGGCTAATACCCATAAGTTTCCACTAATAAATATCAAGACTTGATCTAAACCCAAGAAACATAAGAGAAAATAATTACTCTAAAGGTCAAGAAAAAATCAAGGATTTGAAGATTCTCAATCAAACCCAGGTGCCCAAAAATGTTAATATGCATAAAAGCCATTAAAAAAAAATCTAACATTTATTCTTAAGGTCAAGTAACACAATAAACTTGTACGCGGAGTCTAGCAGACACATAAAAAAATCAATGTAGGAGATAAACAACAAGAGAGGTCACATAACCATTGCTTTCCTAATCAAAATATTGACAATAATCAACTAATTCAGCTAGAGGGTCAGATCTTCTGAAGTAATTTCTGATTGGGGATGAACAATTGGCTAATACCCACGAGTTTCCACTAATAAAAATCAAGACTTGATCTATACATAGAGATATATATAAAGGTGGGTCCATAGATCAAAGAACCAGAAGAGAAAATAATACCAATTTTGAAGATTCTCGACCAAACCCAGGTGCCCGAAAATGTTAAAATGCACAAAAGAACCAATCTTAGATCTAATATTTTACTGTAAGGTCAAGTAACACAATAAACTTGTTAGGAGATACATGTAAACAGGCATGGCGGAATCAAAGGCTAGGTCACGGAAGATGAACCAAACCAAAAACGATAATGCGCAAAAAAGAAAAAAAAAGAATATATAAAAGTGGATACAACATCATGTATGATAAGTATCGAAGCAAATGTTTTTAAACCTAAAGATTTGGGTATCGGACATGGAAGGTCACACACCTTGTTGATCTGTAGATTCGAATTAGAGAGGTTGAATCTAAGGGGGTTTTGAGATGTATAACCTTTTTTATGTATAATAGTTCTTTTTCTTCTGGATTATCTCTAGGTCGAGGGCATCGGTATTTGGGCATGTACCATGGCCACAATGTCGAAAAAGGGAAAGATGATTTCTATGCTAGGTAGAGATAACTTTTTTCATTTTTATTATTATTGTGTGGTGGTTTATTAAGTCGAGTTACAAAAATAAAATAAGAGAATAATCTGTACGAAAGAAAAATATACGTATATATGTATCGGACTTTTATTTATAAATATAAATAAACAAGACCGAGTTAAATGGGGGTAGTTTTGTTATAGTTATGTTAGCTGTAAATATTGGACTAAAATATATCTTAATAGAATTATAATATTTCATTTTCTGCCAACTTATATTTCATTTTCCTTAATAATATAATATACTATCATATATTGTAGTTTTTTTGTTAATGTTAATTTTTATATAGTTATCGCCCGTGGCCGTAAAGAATAACTTCTTTTTTAAAAGTGATTTTCTCAAATAAAACCATGAAAATTATAACACTTATAATTGGCAAATGAAGTCAATTACCAGAAGCACTGTTCCTAATGTTTTACTTTTCTCACTATACACATAAGGTTGTTATATTGGAACAAATTATCACATCTCTAAATCATATTATTACATAGTTAGCTAGTATTTTTTCTAATATAGACATTACACATATTTTTGACTAAAAAGGTTATTATGTTATTTATCTTTTTTATATGCATAACATTATACTGTAAGCTATATTATATAATATATTTATAATTTTTAAATGAAATTAAACTAGATTAAGTAATAATAATAAAAAATTATATGTAGAAAATACTTACAGTGTTCAATATACACAGTCCATTTTTAAGATTTAGTTTTCGAAAAATAGTAAACTGTGCAAATATTCGGATCCGTAGAACCAAATCAAATCACAAAGTAATATCGAACCAGAATCAAAACTGATAAAATATCTAAATGGATCTAATTCTTTAATATTTTAAAAACCATAACCAAACCCGATTTAGTCGAAATATTTCGGTACGTAAAAATATTTGAATCACAATTATATACTTAAATATATTAATTATTTTAGATATAAAATTTATAAAATATTTAAAATACATGAAAATATCTAAATACTATCTAAAAATATCAAATACTCAAAACACCAAAAAATGTTAGAAATACGTATTTGTATTCCATTCAAATACTCAAATTGAACCAATTTCATATTAGTTTTTAGATATTTAGTTATAAATTATTTAAATTTATATGTTTTATATTACTTTTATTTTGGATTATAAGGAAATAAGATATATTTGGATTTTTGATTTTTTCTATAATTTAAATAGATATCCAAACCTAAACCGAATTCGCGAGAAGATTATTTTTAAAGGACAAGATTGTTATTTTTACCAAACATTCTAATTGAACATAACCAAAATTTATAAATGTCCAAAATTTAATTTTTTTTATTTAAATATTTTTATTATCCCACTATTCAGCTCATATATGGGTTCTTATCGGTAATACTGCATAATTATGAAATAGCAAAAAAAATATTAAATTACAGAATAATTTAAAATTACTGAATAAATTTGTATAGTTAAATATTTTTTCAGGATAACGGAATATAAAGTATCTAAAATAAAATTTTAGCTATTTTATACAAGATTCTATTTAAATAAAACATCGATAGTTGTGCTAATTATATTAAAAGAACAATAAATTAAATATTTTAAAAAATATAATTCTTATCATAATTACTTAACTTATTTTAATACATTTTTTTGAAACAACTTATTTTAATACATTTATAATAATATATTAAGATCTTATGCTATTGAAAAGAAAATATAGTGTAAACTTACTTACACATAACTTGTATTTAAAAACAATGTATTTATTTATAGTTCAAATCTTATAATTAAACAATTAAATCATATAGAAAATTTGATTTGACAAAAAATTCTTTAACAAACTTTATGCAAATCCTTTTTCTCTAGTACAAAACATTTGCTATTAGAAATGAGTTTTTTTTTTTGTTCTGCCATGATTGGACTCTAGACATAAGTATTCGAACAAGTGGTTTGAAACAAATTGAATTCAAGAATTTTGAAACCAGTTATTTGTATCAAATGGAGAATAAAAACAAGTATTTTGGAACCAATTATTGTATCAAATGGACAGGGCCAGTCCTGAAATTTTGAGAGCATGTGGTTGTGTCTATATAATTTTTTTTTTATAAATTTGGGAGCCTAAAATTTTTTTTTAAGCCTATCTTGTATATAATTTTTTTCAAAAAGTTTGAGAGCATGTAGCAAATATTTCAGTTAGCATGGTCTAGGGCCGGCCCTGCAAATGGAGGACTTTCAACTGTCAAATCTTGCTCAAAATTTGACAAATGATAGCTGAGGATTTTATATCTGATCTCTAAGTGGTTTGAGGTCAATCAAACAGGCAGATCAAGAGATTCACAATGTATTGAAGACAGTTCCACCTGGTGTTGAAATGGAGAAAGCAGAAGACTTGGAGCTGTTGGAACTTAGTGATCTACCTGACTTGCATCAAACACCCGGATGATCATATCTCTCACAAAACTCCAGGGAAAGAGGATCAAATATTCATTTGATCGAACAAAGGTACGTAGTCTTATTGAAACTTTGAATAATCTTATTCCTAACGTTTTTAACTTTTTTTTTTGGTCTAAATGTTAAGATTTATACCAGCTTTTCAAAACGTTTTTAACGTTTTTAACTTCTGTGTGCTCACAGCAAGGAGGAGAACATGATGAGAGTATACATTAATAAGGTTAGTAATTATGGGGGTGGGGTAACTGATTGAGATTTTCTTGTTTGATTTTGGTTTATCGATGTATTAGCTTAAGATTATGGGGAAGCAAGAAAATTTTGTCATATTTTCTTGGTTTTGTGTTCCCTCAGTTTTTACAGTCGGATCTAAACAATTTTTGAGACTTGATGATGAGTGAAAGTTATTTAGCAAATTATAGTCATGTTTGGTATGTATGTGTGGTGTGGATGTCCAATGCAGGTGCTTGAGAGTCATATGGATTTTAAAAAGAGAGATTGGATATGTATAAGTTTGAAGTAAATTATGTACTAGGTAAGAAACAGTACAAGAGGCTACAAGAAAGTGAGACGTGGTAAGACTGACATAAATTCACTAGTGAATAACATTTATGGATTTAATTAGATTTACAGTATTTTGATTTCACATGTTCACAAAAGATATACATTTATGAATTATAATTTAGCTACGTAGAAATTTAAAAACACCTGGTTAATGGTTGCATATTTTGCATGCAACGAATCAAAAATTTTTTTTTGCGAAACCATTTCTGAGCAGAAGAGAAAACTAACTATATATAAGAAAACATGACCGTCAGTCTGTTGTACCTGTTTTACTTTTTATCCTCGTGGTTTACTCTAGATCACATTTCTCCTCGGAAAAGTAAAACCTTCGTCACCTCCAACCAATCAGCGTAGCCCAGCCAGGACGCCATCACATGATTCGTGTCAAAATCTCTTTTTGCATATTGATCAATTCTACTTGTCTTGTATCGCGAGAGGCTTTGGTTTGCTCTTCGTATAGAGCCCATTTAACTACGTCTACAAGAGTTTTCCTGAGGCCCATATATTATGATCCGTAATCCACCATACACCAACGAACTGTATTTCTTACAAGCTGTATGTCTAACTTTTCTATTTAGTTATCCTAAGAAAAAGTTTATGAGAACTAACATTTGTTGACACACAATTTAATCTGAAATTCTTAGGCTCAACTATTTTGTTATGATTATATATATGTGTATATATATCAAAAAATAGTGTGCTTAACATTTTGGAAACAAAATCGCAATTCTTGTTGGATAGTTTACCGAACAAGTGATGATGCATGAAGCGATTTAATGGACCCATCACATCTGGACAGCACCAATGTTCACTTTATTTCATGATTCTGATATTTTCCGAAGAGTGGGTAGATTTTCGGAAACAACCAAGATTAAAAACCCAATTTATCATTTAATTATGAGAATTTGCAAACATTTTTGTTAGCAATTTAGGTTTTCGTTTCGGTAATGTATGATTTTCTTTCAGTTTTAAATAAACAATATTTAATTAAACAATGATATCCTTTTATATATCTAATGGCCAAAACCAATCATTGAGTACAGATATATACATTTTTGACAATGAGGAGAAAGCTGGTTCTGGGTAGTTGACATTATTTGATCTCAGAGATATAACTATATACCTCTTTAAAATGCATATATATATTGTAGAACTAAGTTTTATCTTCGGAAATTTAGAAATGATCACCACAAATACTGTTGGCGACGAGATTCAAAGTTATTACTACATAACATATTTCACACACAAATAATCAAATATTTTATTACTTCTACAATATAAAGCTAGGAACATAGGCTTTAAATCGAAATTGAATACCAAAACTTCGTATTTTGAAAATAATTATTAACTTGGGATCATCTCAAATCTATGCAATGACCCATACTAATTTTCAAAACCGTGTATCATAAACATATACAGCATTAAAACAATTAGAAAAATTATAACAAGATTTGCTATGTGAACTAAAGACAGTTAAGTGTCTTCAAGAGTGATTTCAATCATAGTAAATTATTGTGAACGTTTTAAATAACTAAATAATCCGGTTTTCAATTTCTTTCAAGATTAGTTTGGTCTTTAGTCCGAGGTACTCCGTTTGTTAAAATTTAAAATATTATGTTTGTAAACGTTACAAATACGTTTATTGATTAATTTTAGAGACTCATAACGTTGTTTTAATCATAGTAGACCACTGTAGACGTTTTAAATGGCTACCATGACCTTCAAAATCAGTTTGAGCCTAAACCCAACATTCTTAGTTACAGGAAAAATGCCGCAGCATGTGAGATCATAAACCTATGTCAATTCTATATTTTCTTGCATGCAAGAATAAGATTAAATAAAGTTACGAAAAAGAATAAGAATAAATACGTATTATACATTTAATATCCCCGTAGGGACAAAGAATTATGTCATCTATGTAACCCATTATGGTCTTATAGGTCACGCGAGAAATGAATGAATATTATAAATTTCTTGATTTTGTACAAAAGTATTGCAGTTAATAACTCTTTATCCTTTTAAGTTAAAACAATAGTAATACATTTCATTATCATTGGTGTGTATAGTAAATCGGTAGAAGCGCGTGAATACACGTGAGAAAAAGTGAATTTTAAAGGAGATGCTTTTTGCTAGTTATGATTGGCATTGACTCTGTTGTCCAAATGCCTTTGTAAACTTCAGCTTTTTCCTGTCTTATTTGTATGATTCCATCTTCAACCCCTTTTTATTGTTTAATCTCAAACTGCCCCAACTTTTTGTTTTCTATTTTATGACCCCCAAATCTCCAAAATGACAATTAATTAAATAATGGTTTTGAAAGAAACTGGTTTTCTACGGCACGATGGAATTAAAAACCGGAATCCAATATACTGACCTAAAATCAAGTACTATTTCATGTGCATTATTAATTTCTTTGAGACGTTTTGTAATAAAAATATTTCTAAATTAATTGCACTTCATAAATCATAAATGCATCTGTTTAAGATTCATTAAAGCATTAAGCATGTTTGTCTCTCTCTCCTGGCAAATCTTTTTTTTTCTTTGCTAAAATTTGGTCTCCTGACAAATCTTGATCTAATCTTTTCACACTTTCCTCTCCACATGCTTCAAATCACTAATCTCACATTTTCTTTTGTTATAAATTTAATAAACTATTATAAATAGCCGTTTAACTTTTAAATTTATCTGAAACTCCACTTTATTTTAGAAAGAAGATAGTTTAGTGGTGAAACTTGAATTTTACCGTAATGTGTGTCCCCGACACCGTGCAAATCAGAAGTTGTAACGCTATTACCGAGCTCGAACTTGCATAGATAACCTCATTAATATTATTATAACAATCAAAATTTAAATTGGTCAATCTGACGAACACTTCTAAATTCACTAGCGTCCAATTTGTTATAATATATAATCGACAAGCTTTTGGCCTTTTTCTTCAATCTCAATGTAAGAAAAGTTTTGGATCTTTCCTCTGATATATAGTGTCTCTTAAGTTAATTACTTACTACAGTTAAAAACGTATTCAACATGTGAAGACCAGAGTGTATCTTTGTCCCATATATTAAAAATATAACATTTTGTGAGGAAAAAACATTTAAACTTTCGATTTAAACATAACTTTCTACTCTATTATAAGGTAGCTAATTAAGCATTTACAAATATATAATAGCACTATTATATGAAATAAATAGTCTATTCCGTTTAGTTTCACTTTCCGCCAAGTGTTTGAGAACTATGAATTGTATCTGTATCATTTTCAAGAGCAGGTAATAAAGATAAAAAGCTTATCTGTTAATTATATTAACAAATAACACAACACTAATAATAAATCCTTAGGTACTCTTACTCCATCATAGATATTACACTTTTGTTATCTAAAAAAAATGTTTTTCCTGGGATTCTTTGACAAACGATAGTCTTCTTAGTGCTGGAAGACAATTCGGGTTTCCGACTATTTGACGTATATTAAAATAATATCTAAAATATAGTAAAGTGAAAAGAAGAAAAGAAAAGCAGCTTAACCACATTGCGAATGTTTCCCTTTACAGCAAGCATCCTATGTATCTTTCCCTTTCTGTCTCGGAGAAAACAAATTTTTGGAGGGAAACTTGTCTATATATATAGAGTAAATGTTATATATATATATATCCTTTTGTGGATATATTATGTGAGAATAGTTTTTATTGTTGTTTAGTAAAAACAATAAGATAAAACAGTTTTGTATCGTACGTAGTTAAAACACTAACGTTATTTCAAGTTTATATGATTATCCAACCCTAGATTGGGTTTTAGCTCACAAACATAGTTAGCAAAACTAACTCTCAATTGAATTCAATTGTTTAGTTCGTGGACGAGTCTCGGAAACTAAAGCATAGTTGACGACAAAAACATATAGTGGTTACCAAACAGTGAGCAAAGATTGTCAACCAAGTGTATGGGCTTGGACTAGTGTCTTGTCACTGTGGGTATACGTAAAATAATTAAACTAAGACCAATAAACATTAAAAACGTCAAATTAGACAAATGCTGTTCGGATAGTTTGACAAAATGCTAACAGACAGACCATAAGTTCAAGTAGTTTTCATTGAATGGCTGGTTAATGGTTTGATAATCGATCTAATCTTTAATTAGTTGGCCAAAAACACCAAACGAAACTAATCTTATCTTTATTTTATAAATTTACAAAGCAAGCTAAATTCTTTATTAATTTTCATCATTTAGTGCCTTATTTGTGTTTTTATGTGGACTCAGATATATTTAGTTGGTAGTGGTACCAAGCTCATACTGACTTGACGATTTCCATTAAGTGGGTGACTAAGTGCATTCTGCATAATCTATATCGCATACTTAAAAGTTTAAATTATTGAACTGAATGTACAATCCCTTTATTTCGTTGTATATATGCATGATAGATATTTTTTTTCTACAGAATTTTTTTTTTTTGTATATGATTAAAGTTAAGTAGAGTAGGTATGTTTTTTTATAGAATACGTTAGAAGTAATTAAACACTAGGAATGAGTAGAAAAGTTAAAGAACGTGTCACAAGAAAAGAAAAACAAAACAAAACGTAGCATCCTAATAATCCTATAAGTGTAGAAGAAACAGAACGGGACAATGAGCAAAGCGATGGTTCAACGACTCCCACCTAGATTCCAATGAGCAATACAATAGTTTTCACTTTTTAGTAGTTCTTTCAATGATAGGTCACCAGCAATATATATTTTACAAATTTTAATTGAAAGTCGTTCAAATTAACAAACAATAAATATGGGTATATATATATATATATATATATGTTACCCAAATAATAAATATGGATATATATATATATGCATATATATATGTTGCCCAAAAAGAAAAAAAGATATATATAAGAAAAGGCTTTTATAGATGTATAGTTTTGTCTCCTTTTGTTTTCGTTTTTTTCTTGGTTCATCATAAAAATAGTAACCAGAGATTGTTTTGCCCTCTGGCTTGTCTTGTTCATGTCATTTTCCACTTATTACTTTTGTGTATACCAACTATCAAAGACTCCTTGTTTCACCACCCTTGGAGATTGGATTTCTTTACTTTTGTAAAGGCATCTCTGTCCGTTCTATTTTTCACTATAAAATAGAAGTTAAAGTAAAAATATTCAAATAGTACTCTATTTTTTACTCTATAATAGAGTGAGAAATAGATTTACTTCAAATATAGAGTAACATGTTTTTTTTATGTTCATCACTCTATTTTCTATTCTAAAATAGAGTATTATTGGAGTAAACTCAAACTCTATTATAGAGTTAATGTATTTTAGAGTAAAAAATAAAATAAGCCATTGAAGATGGTCAAAATAATATGAATAATTTTTTTAAACTATAATTATATGATGACTTACGAGAAAACTATATATACATATAAATGGTATTTATAGATCTTTTAAATTTATTGTCTCAGTATATTTAATAACTTTCAAACTATTATAAAACAATATCAATTTTTTTCTTTGTTTTTTGTTAATAATACACAAATTACTATAAATGGTATGGAATGTCAAAATCACTAGATGAACCAAACTTTTAACTTAAATATAAAATTTTGGCATATATATGCTTGTTAGCAGAAAGACTAAAAACATGCATGTTATCAAAAAAGAATTCAATAAAACTATGTAAAAATATGACTGTTGAATTTTGAAAACCTCTGTCAAGAATGACTGTTGTAAACTGTTCTATATTATGTAGTTAGAGCATTTTAGACCTATTACTAATTTATCTCTATAATAATAGTATTTAGAATCAACGTATTCCAATTCATATCTTTTTTTTTAAAAGTAGAAATTACTATTTTATTATATATATATATATAATTTAAATATCAATTTCTATTTTTGTTTTATATTTTTAAAACTAGCCAATTGGACGGATCTTCTGAATTAACCAATGAATTTACTATCGAAGATTTTTTCTGTATTCGAAAAACAAAAAAAAAGACCCAAATACTGATTGAAACGAGGAACACGGGGACTAGTTGACGTACTTTTTAAATGAATATATTAAGTAAACTCAATTATATTAAATTTAATTTCCATTAGATAGTTTCTTTGCTTTAGTGGAAAAAAATATATTGGAAATCATCGTAGTTCATCTAGATCACAAATTTGGTGTAAAAAAATTAATCATATTTCCCTTTCCCGTTATATTTTTTCGACATTATTTTTATTTGTTAAAATAAAAGATGTTTTATCTTATAAATAAGTAAAAGTTTGTTTTCTAAACATTTCCTATACTTTTGTTTTGTTATTTACATCATCACGTATAAAACGCAAAGAAATATATCCCAAATTAATTTTTTAAACTCAACTAGAACATTTTATAATTTAGCACAACTACTAGTACTTCCTCTGTTTCTGAGAAAAAGATTTTATAGAATATTCACGCATATTAAAAATATAATAAATATTTACAGTTAAATTTATTGTTTATTTTAATATACATTTTTTAATAACCATCAACCAATAATATTTAATCAATTCAAATATTTTCAATTAGTTTTTCTTAAAAATATACAATTATCAACATTAACTACTATAAATACTTTAAAATTTTAGAAAATCTATTATTTTGGAACAAAAAACAACTCTAAAAAATCTTTTTTTTTAGGAAGAGTGAGAGAGTATTATTTTGCATTTTATGAATTTCTTTTAGTATATAGTTTTACGTGTATCGATATCCCACGTAACATGTGTGCTTTTAATGCAAAAGAGAAAGTCTCCAAAATACAAAAAGCTTAAAGATTTTGGTAAAGGCTATAAGAAACGGTGACTGGTGATGTAATAAGATTCTCTCTCTCTATAGGTCAAAAAAGTTTTAACCCAAGAGCTCTTCTTCTTTACAGTCTTTCTCTGTGTATGCGCGCGTGAGAGAACAGCTTAATTAGAAAAATAAAAAACCAAATCTTTGCTACATATCTTTTGGCTGTATCCGTATATATGTTGTTTCTTCCTATCAGAAACTCAGATTTGTTTCTCAATGGTGGAAGAAGAAGACAAGTGATTGGTTCTGTTTCTTGGAGTTTAGTTTCTTATGATTCATACATCTGAAAGGGAAATACAAATCAAAATCTCTTTGTTTCTTTCTCTGTCTCTAAGTCCCAAAAGCCCATTTTCACTTCTTCTTCTAGTTATTGCTTTGAGATCAGATTACAAAGTGAGTTTTGTTTTCTTACATTTTCTTGATTTTTAAGAACCTCGATGTTTCAATTAATCAATCTTTTGGTTACAGTTTGATTCTTCTGGAGATGGGATTTGAAGACAAGAAAATGCAGAGTAAGAGACACAATCGTTCCAAGAGGTTTGTTTTTTAGCTCAGTTCTCAATTTTAATTTTCTGGCTAGTTAAAATCTGCCCAGATGCAAAGTTTGAGTCTTTGTTGAAGAATTTAGTTTTAGGACTAAAAAGGTTGAAACTTTGGTCTGAATCTTTGTATAATTTTTTCTGGGTTTCAACTGTTTTTGATTGATTCTTGGAATCTTGATTACTTTATTCTATAGCTGGACTGTTCCTGAAAAGAAAAAACTTGAAGAGGATAATAATAATAATAGCATTGTTTCTTCTCTGGGTGCTTCTCAACGCTTCAAGCTGGTGAGTTCAAACCAATAACAACAACTTCCTTTTCCATTTATGATTTTGCAAAGCTGTATAACACGCTCTAACTGTTTCTTTCCCTCAGGACTTACCTCGTTGCTGTGATAAATCTGTTAAGGAAGTAAAAGTCCAGAGCTCTCTCAAGCAAGAGGTTTTGCATTTAAACTTCTCTCTCATCTACTCAAAAGTATGATTTGTTTTCCTTACCATCTTTGGTTACATTACAGATTCAAGAGCTTGAGAAGAGACTACAGAACCAGTTTGATGTCCGTGGCGCTTTAGAGAAGGCATTAGGCTATAAAACACCTTCTAGAGACATTAACTCCAATGCCAACTCTACTCCAAAGGTAAAACTAACCGGATTCTTGGCGATGAAATGTTGTGAAGCTCACTGATGGTTTTATATTATCTTGCAGCCTGCAACAGAACTGATAAAGGAAATAGCGGTGCTAGAGTTGGAAGTTTCACATTTGGAACAGTATCTTCTCTCTTTGTACCGTAAAGCATTTGATCAACAGTCATCTTCTGTATCTCCAAAACAACAGCAGACTCCTAGTTCTCCTAAGTCCACTCTTAGAGGCAAACGTCTGGACTTCTCAACAACAACAACACCTGAACAACCTCGGTGTGTCTCCTTTGACAACAGACTAAAGAGCCCATGTATGGTCAACAAGGAACCAGATTCTCCCAGCCTTAGCTGCAGACAAGATAACTTAGCCATGGAGGAGCCTAGGTGTTTCTCCTTTGACAGTAGACTGAAGGAACCTGGTTCTGCTACTAAGAAACTCAATCAAGAAGGCTCAACAGAGTGCTTCTCCTTTGACAATAGACCAATGCAACCTGGTTCTGCTGCTAGTAAACTCATTCAAGAAGGCTCAACAGAGTGCTTCTCCTTTGAGAATAAACTGATGCAACCTGGTTCTGCTGCTAGGAAACTCACTCAAGAAAGCTCAACAATCGATTCACGGTGTTTCTCCTTCGACAATAGGCTGAAAGATCAATCTCTTTACGAGGAGGAGGACATTGATTCATGTGTTCGCCGTTGCCAGTCTACTCTTAACCAACGTTCCACCTTCAACAACCGAATATCTCCACCAGAAGTGAGTCTCACTCTCTTATCATTACATCATTAAGAGTTAACAAAGTGTGCAACTTATACTCACTTTTTTGATGCAAACAGTACATACACAATGGATCAGATCACATATTCATGACACCAAACAAGCTATCAGAGGAGATGATAAAGTGTGCATCAGCTATATACTCCAAGCTCGCTGACCCTCCATCGATAAACCACGGTTTCTCATCCCCGGGCTCATCTCCTTCATCAACAAGCGAGTTTTCACCTCAAGAACAGTATGATATGTGGAGTCCAAGCTTCAGGAAAAACTCTGCTTTCGATGATCAGTTCGAGTTCAGCGGACCTTATAGCTCAATGATCGAAGTGTCACACATTCATAGAAACCAAAGGAGAGGACGTGACCTTGACTTGATGAATCGAAACTTCAGGTGAGCCTAGCAGCTATCAGAGTGTTTCCTCTTGTTTTTTTTTTTCATTTAGAATGTACTCATTGGTTCATACTTATGCAGGTTGATGATTAAGCAATTGGAGAGTGTTGATCCGAGAAAGCTGACTCATCAAGAGAAACTAGCATTTTGGATCAACATACATAATGCACTTGTGATGCACGTACGTGGTTTACTCTCTGTTGTCCTTTGATCTTTACCTATGTTTTTGTTGTACTTATATTTGGTTTTCACCATTGCAGACATTTCTGGCTAATGGGATTCCACAGAACAACGGGAAGCGGTTTCTACTGCTCTCCAAGGTAAATTATTATCACCACACTTTTCTTGGTCTGCTTCAAGAAGATGAATTAGAAAAGGCAGACTTTCATTTTGAGCTCTGCTTAACGTTTTCCAGCCAGCTTACAACATAGGAGGTCGCATGGTAAGCATAGAAGCGATACAAAGTTATATTCTTCGCATCAGGATGCCTCGTCCTGGCCAGGTAAGGCTCATCACTTATCGAGTTATCTCAGAGCTACAGATTGTCAGTGTGACACTGTTCTTAAGTTTTCTTGCTTCCTGTTTGTAGTGGCTGAAGTTATTACTCATTCCAAGAAAGTTCAGAACCGGAGATGAGCATCAAGAATATTCCCTCGACCACTCCGAGCCTCTCTTATACTTTGCTATTTGTTCAGGCAGCCATTCTGATCCAGCGGTAAGTAGAGAAGGCTTACACATTTGCTGTCTTGTTTGAAGTGTTAAGAGGGTCTTGAATGTGTGTTTTTCTTTGGCTTGTAGATTCGTGTTTATACCCCCAAGGGAATCTACCAAGAGCTAGAAACCGCGAAAGAGGAGTACGTTCGTGCAACGTTCGGGGTAAAGAAAGACCAGAAGCTAGTCTTACCAAAGATCATCGAGTCTTTTAGCAAAGACTCGGGTTTGAGTCAAGCGGCACTGATGGAGATGATTCAAGAATGTCTTCCAGAGACAATGAAGAAAAGAGTAAAGAAACTTAACTCTGGGAGATCAAGGAAGAGCATTGTTGAATGGATGCCACATAGCTTCGTGTTTAGATATTTGATAGCCAGAGAACTTGTTAGATGAATCTATTTATCTGTAATGTTGTTATTGGTGAAGTGTATAGGATGAGGATTATCAATTATGTAATGTGTAGTGTAGAAGTAGAGAGAGGGAAAACTGCATGCCGTTTTACGGGATGATGTTTTGGCTTTGTCGTCTTTGGTACTGTGTACATACTAAATCAATTCCCTTACCTTTTTTATGACCTTCAGGATTGAGTGACTTCCTTTCATATACGATTATCTCATTCTCTTCTTCATATTTAGCACGTGAAAATCATTATAGCTAAGGTTTAAAAAATACTTCTCCTATTTATATCCTTCATATTTGATATTTATATACAATCTTTTTAAGATTAAAGTAGATAAAATTTTATCCATGAAATAAACGGATTAATTGAACCTTTCACAAAGTGAAAATGGTGTAGGCTATATTACAGACTGAAATTTGATCTTCCAATAAGGACAAGTCTAGATTTTGGATATTTATTAACAAATATGATTGCTTCCTTCATTTTTTATTATTTAACTTTTTATAATAAGCACATTGATTAGATTAAGAAAATATTTTTTATTTATTTTTTAAAATAAAACATCATTGAGCTAAAACTTAAAATAAAAACATTATTATTCTTTCATAAACGCATTACAAACTATATAATACAAATGATCATAAAACATAAAAGTTAATAAATATTATACTAAAATTATTAAACATTTAAAATGAAAACAAATCTCAAAAACATCAAATAATAAAAGAACAAGTTCAATATTATTTTGTTTATATAATAACTTTCATAGTTCAACCACCCAACGAATAAGTGTTTAATAACAATCAATATCATTTAAATAAAAATATTGAAAAGCCAAAAAATCTGAACTGAAAGTGAACTAATGACATAATGAACACTATAAAAGTTAAAATATTATTTATTCACTCACCATGAATCTAATGCACATTTGAAATTATTCACCATTTTTATTTATAATACTATATATGAATCATAAACAAACTCAAACGATTTTTTTAGTTCTGGGATATAATATGCAAACTTTCAATAAAAGCTTTGGTGGATAGCTTTGTGAACGTAAACACTTTTTCTTTTTATCTTTAATTTTCTGGTAAAATTCTCTTGCTTTTTCTTTTATTTCTTTTCATGTTGTTTGGGTTTATGTTATGTAATAATACACTTTTCTCTCCAAAATAAAACACTCTAAAAGTGCTCCATGTATAAAAGTATCTATGCTACTCCTTCAATTATAGGATCCGATTGGTAATGGCTGTAGCTTTAAAATTTTTGCTGTAGAAAAAAATCTGTAGATTTTTTACTGTGGCTTTAGATTTTATTGCTGTAGAATTATCTAGAAAGCACTAAAAATTACTTTGGATATTTGGCTCTGCAAAGCACTTGTACAGCTGTAGGTTATTTTAAGAGCTGTGGTTTCAAAAAAAAATTTAAATCTTGATTGCTCTGAATTTGGTGCTGCAAAAATAAATAGAACTGTGGACATCACCTACGTCAACTACCAATCACCCCTATAGTGTGATAATTTAATATCTGTACTCTACACATTTATATAATTAACTAGTTTATACTAAAGAACAAAAGATCATTGAGTATTTTAATTTTATGTTTGATCAAAAAGTCTATTTTTGTTTAGTAGACGTTGACATAAGTAGAAGCATACACTTGATTTAATTTTTGGTCAATTTTTTAATTTTTAAGTCAAACACAAAACTAATACATCTTTGTAGAATAGATTTATGGGGATGTTAACAAAAGAAAAATTAAATTTTAGGTCAAATTCAAAATTAATCTCTCGTAAACTTATAGGTAAGTTGATGTATATGCAGATGAAGTCTATTTTTTTTTTTAAATCAAAAATACTGTCAAATGAAAAAAATAACTTCTTATATGTAGTCTATTTATAAGTTTACCATATTTGTGTTTTTTTGTCAAAGATAAACGTATAGACTTCTCGTAAATTCTTGCGAAGTATAATTGTAAAAGTTTAAATATAATCATTTGCAAAAACTAACATGTGTGTTGATTGACTGACTGCTGAGTAAGTCTCCGCGTAGTTATAGTCATTCAAGTAAGTCAAATATGTTGTCGTGATACATATCTGAACAGTGACGAAAACCAAACAATTAATTATTTTTCTGGAGTGAGTTATTTTCCAGACTTTTTTATTTTCCAAACTTTGAATATCATCAAAATAAAGATGTTCTAGCATTTCTAAATGAAAGATCACCTAAATATGAAGTAATGCTGTTAAAAATGAAAGGTTATAAGAATATTTTAGATGAAAAAGAGAAAATGACAGAGAAATGAAGTTTAGTTAATGTAGAATGGGAAAGAAGAAACACAAATTCAATGTTTGAGCTTTTAAAGCTCCAAGTTAGTTGTTTATGGTGTTTAAAGAAATTTATAATAATAGTATTCTAATAAATATATAAAAATATTTAGGATATTTATGGTTTTTAATATTTTTAAAAAAGAAAAGAAATTAACCAATTGTGACATTTTTGTAAATATTTGGAATAATTAAGTAATATGTTGTAGGGGTGGGCATTTCAGTTTAATTATGGTTTGGTTAATTTGGTTTTGATTATTTGGGTCTACAATAACTTGAACCAAAGTCAATCCAAATTAGTATAGTTTGGTTTATGTTCGGTTTAGTTCGATTTTACTTTAGTACGGTTTGTGTTTGGTTCAGTGTTTGTTCGTTTGGTTTGTGTTTGGTTCAGTTTAATTTGGTTTTGTTTGTATTTTTCAGTTCAACCAAGTTGATTTTTTAGTTTTGTTCTAGTTCAATTACAAAAATATGATTTATAAAAAAAAATCATCATTTGATACTATATCATTATTTAGTTCATATTTAAACGTAAAACAAACATCACAATAAATATGTAGTAAATGTAATTTAATAATTTTATATTATTATTTTCAAACTTAATATAAATTTCATAAAATAACTTTTCTGTTTTGAGGTTAATATATGAGATTCATATTCTTTTATTTTATTTTTAGTTGTGTTTATTCTATCCATTTAAAAGTAAAATTGTATAAAATTATGGTTAAATATATTAAATCAAAATATTATTCGTATATTTAATTAATCAAATTAAAAACATTTCGGTTTTTCGGTTTGATTTGGTATTTTTGCCCACCCCTAATATGCTGGAACTTTTTGGCAAAATATTGTTGACAAAAAAACATGATTGTATTTGTATTTGCACTCAAATTTTAGGTCATTTTAGCAAAACCCTTCTTAAGATAATATTTAGCTTTTAACCAAAAAAAGGAAAAAAAAAACTACATTATTATTTTGTTTTCTTAACGTGGTTGTGCCAAAAAAAGAAAGAATACGAGAAAGACAAATTGAATTAAAGTTCGTAACTTTCAGACAGCCAGTGCCGTGCAACAACAACAACTTGAGAGTTAAGATGATTCTTCAAGTTCAGAATGGATTCGAGTTGTCAGTGGTGCTAAATAAAAGCACGTTTGTAACTAACTTAACATTTTACCGAAAAAAAAAACTAATGTCCAAAACGATATTTCAAAATTTAATTTTCCGTTGCAAATACAGAGGCAACAAATCTCATCCATATGTGAGCAATCCTTATGCATATCTCAACTCTAAACCAAGTCTTTAAATATCTCTCACTAGTCACTGCAGTGTACACTCCATCCACAGAGAAAAGATGAAGTATCACTACAGAAACACCATCTCTATCTCTGTAGCATATCTCTTTCTTTGTCTCTTCATCACTTACGTGTCTTCACAATCCTTGATACGACAAATCACCGATGACGTCAATACGAATCTAAAAGAAGATGTGCCTTACGTACAAAAACATCAAGAGATCTCATCGCGTCATTATAATGTCTCCAATTCAAAGACGGTAACGGGTATGAGAAATCGTCGTCCATCGACTTACTCTTACAAGATTGAGACAAACGTCGTAGACAAATTTGAAACTCGCCCTTTCACGGTTGGTGGATACAATTGGTAAGTGAGAGTAATTTTGATATTTTACTAGCCTCTAATCAAATCTTATATATATAATAATAATAAAATTTTCATTGAATGGATCATCACAGGATTCTCCATGTGTACCTTAATGGGAACACAAAGGATGGTGGTGCTGGTTACGTTTCGCTTTACGTAGAAATAGACAAGTCAGGTTTCGTAGATTCTGCACATCAAGAGGTTTACGCGGATCTCAGGTTTTACATCTTCAACAGGAACGAGAGGAAGTACTTTACCATCCAAGGTTTTTCTGCTAATTTTTGTTCAAAAAAGATTATCAACTTTGAAACATCAAACAGTAACATACCTATATATATATATTTTATTGTGTTCATTGTAGATACGGATGTATGGCGATTCGATGCTTTCAACACGATGTGGGGATTCTCTAAGGTCCTCCCCGTTGATACCTTTAAAGACCCGAAAAATGGTTACCTTTACAATGGAGAACACTGTGAGTTTGGTGTTGATGTGATCGTTCCTACTCCCTTTGAAGAATCAGAAACTTTCTCTATCAGTAGTAGTTCTGATAAATACACCTGGACGATTCAGAAATTCTCCACGTTGTCCAAAGATTTGTACTCACCTGTGATCTCTCTTGGAGGAAAAAAATGGTGAGTCCACATCAGTTTTGTGTCACCACTTATTCATAACTGATTTCGTGCATATTATTAAGAATAAAAATTAAGTTATTGTTTTATATACTTTACCGTTGTGGTAGTAACAAAATTTATCCCATATGATGATCAGGAATATATTAGTGGTTCCAGCTGGTTCTGGCTCGGGAAGAGGAAAATACGTTTCAATGTTTCTTCAACTTTCTACAAATCAACGAAGAGGATATGAATACATTTATGTTCGAGTCAAGTTTCGAGTTATTAACCAAAGTAAACTCAGTAACCGCGAATCGGAACGTAAGCGGAATATATACATATTCATATATATATACATCCTTCGCTATGAACACATTTTACAATATGACTATTGATTGCTTTCTTGTAATCTTCCGGATTTTTTTTTGACAGTCAGGAATTGGTATGGAAGAACCTATTCTTGGGGTATCGTGGACCTTATCTCTTTCGATGATCTCAGAGATTCGTCAAAGGGTTTCCTTGTAAATGACGCGTTGATCGTTGAAGTCCAATTGGAGGCTATTTCTACTACCAAGTACTTCCCTTAGTTAACTAAAGGAACATTCAGCTCTATATCTTTGCGTTATTACCAACCATTTTGTGTTTTTCTTTTCGGGTGTTATCAACCACACAATTATAATAAGAATCCATGTCAAACCAAGAAAAAAATATTCATAAAAATATGTAATGTTTTATTTAATGAATTTTGTAATGTTTTACTTAAGCTTTTCATGTCAGTAATAAAACTCTTTTATATTGTGTTTTTAATGTTTTGTTTTAGAATTTTGTATATCAAACATAGAACATGTCATTTAATTCACGGGTGCATATGAGTTTCCATTGACTCGAGAGAAAAAATAATAAGATACACAGAAAATCTAAGTGTTGATCATATAAGACAATCTCCAACCTATTGCTCTATAACAGCAATCTCCAAAATCCAAATATAAAGTAAAATATAGAAGAATGCTATTTTTTTTTTATAAACGAAAGAAACTTAATATTTGTCCAAACTCATCTTGCTGCCACTTGCCGGTTCTGCACGTCAACACACACTTCAGTTTTACGTCTTTATTGAACTTAAAATTTCCTCCTTTTGTCTGAATGTGACATCTCAAGTAACCTGCACCCATAACATACCAATAACAGAGAGTATGCAACCAATAGCTAATCTCACATAATCAACAGCTTCACTAGAGGAAGTAAGCTTTGGAAACAAAGTTTAAATTCATAACATCATGGGCTAACGACCTCTGGTTCTAATCCTGATTTTAAAACCTCCATGCTTAACGATTTTGTTTATTTGGTTATTTAGAAATAAAATGCAGAGTTTGTCAAATTTTAAGACTTTTCTTCTTTTCTTTCAATCTTTGGGTTATCAAATTCTACAACTTGGGTATCTAAAATTTGCCAGATTCATAGTAATTTCGCTGTCAATGTTTGGGGCTTTGTTGAAGAATATAGGTTTAGGACTAAAAGATGGAAGCTTTGTGTATTTATTGAATATAGTGGTCTGGATTCTGTTTTATGTTTTATCTTTTCTGGGACAACTGTTTTTTATTACTTTATTTACGGCTGCACTATTCCTGAAAAGAAAAGGCGTGAAGAGGATAAAAGCATTGTTTATTCTGTTAATGCATCAAGCTCGTGAGTTAAACCAACAACAACTTTCTTTTTTAAGTTCATGAATTTCAAAACTCTAGCACAGCTGATTCTTAGTTTCTCTAACTGTTATTTTCCACAGGACTTGCCTCGCTGTAAAAGTCCAGAGCTCTCTGTAGCAAAGAGATGGTATGGTAGAATTAAACATCTAGACTTGTCAACAACACCTGAACCTCGGTGTTTCTCCTTTGATAACAGGTTGAAGAGTCCCGTGTTTGGTTGAGAAAGAATCCGATTCTCCTAGCCTTAGATGCATGCTAAGTTAATGTAACGACACAGTTGACCTTCTTCATCAGTCGTAACGTTAGATGTTTGAGTGAAAAAAAGCGTTTAATTAATTCTACCATACCATCCCTTACGCTTCTCTATGGTGTGGTCAGGTATTGCTCGCCTAACCAAGGTCGTATTTCTGCATCATCTGCGTTGTTTGTGTCCGATCGAGACCAAACATATTGATTAGTGTATATTTTAATTAAGAACCACTAAAACCTGAAACGTGTAGCTCCGACGGGTTCTAATTGACCATTGTGCTAGGTATATAGCTGTTTGTAGGCCGATGAGGTGCAATATATTGTTTGATGTTTATTTCTTTATATTGTCCGTGTTTCGGTTACGGAGCGACTTAGAGCATCGGCATCAATGAACTTTGAAGGGGATCATAATTTTAATTTTTTATTATTTTCTTCGTTTGATTTTTTTTTTTAAAAAAAATAAAAAATAAAAAATAAGCGAACCAATCGCAGACCGCCACGTGGCGTGGAGTCCGCGTTACAGGGGTGAACTCGTATCAGTGGAGAGAGCTCACACGAGCTGGGTTCACAATTTGTGGATTATTATAATAGTTTTTTTTTTAGGAATTGTGTGAACTTTATACATAATCTCCTAATGCGGGTGCTCTTAGTATGAATAACTTTTGGTGTTGCTAATAAGGTTGTTTTTTCTCGTAGCCGTTTGAGGTTTTTAATGGTGTTGCGTGTAGAGAATCGAAGAATAGAGTGAGTTAATCAACAAACACGGATCCACTCCACTTTTGAACACCATACTGTTTATTAACACATCTCCCAATCCTGAAAGCCTCGCACGCATGTTAGGGACTGTGAAGTTTTCTTGTTTCCTATTTGCAATGGCTGAAGTTATTACTAATTCCAAGAAAATTCAGAACGGAAGATGAGCATCAAGAATATTCCCTCGATCACTCCGAGCATCTCTTATACTTTGCCCTTTGTTCAGGCCACCGTTCTGACCGGCTGTAAGTAGAGAAGGCTTAAGCTTATCTTCTTTGAAAGATTAGAGATCTTGAATGACCTTTCTTTGGCTGTAGGTTCGTGTTTATACCCCCAACTCCCAAGGGAATCTTCTAGAATCTAGTCTTACCAAAGACCATTGAGTCTTTTAGCAAAAATTCAAGTTTGAGTCAAGTGGCATTGATGGAGATGATTCAAGAATGTCTTCCAGAGACAATGAAGAAAATAACAAAGAAACTTTTAACTCAGGGAGGTTCAGAAAGAGCATTGTTGAATGGACACCACATAGTTTCGTGTTTCGGTATTTGATTGCCAGAGAACTTGCTAGATGAAAATCTGTTTCTTTTGTAACGGATATTGATGAAGTTAGGCATGTTCAATAAGGTAGAACCGGACCGTACTAAACCGAACCAAAATAGACAATATAGTTTGGTTTTGGTATGTACCATATAAACCGAACATATACAATTTTATAAAAACCGTGAGATTTAGATTTGGTTTGGTTTATAACCGATTATATCGGATAAAACAATCAAAATTAAAAACATATAACTATATAAATTACATAACGACCCATGAAAATCTATTTGTTATATAAGTTTTTTTTGTTAATAACTAATACCATATAATTACCATATTTTCACACGAGTAAAGAAGCCCTAATCTGAAAAACATTTAAACTATAATTAAATAACAACTAATCGCCACAGAAGATTCTTATTCTTTTAATCTTTTTTTACTTTTTTATTTTTTTTTACTATTGACTAAATTGAAGTGAACGTATAACTTTGATGGACACCAACTAGTGAAAATTATTCACAACTTTTTCTTATCTATAGATGAACAAAGTGTATTCACAACTTTTTCTTATCTATAAACGAACAAAGTGTGTTCAATCGGAGGAAACATGACTTTGAGGAACACTAAGTATAGGAGAGTGGAAACATTTTTCTTTCATGTTTGTGTTTTGTTTTTCATTATTTTATTTTCAAAATTTTGATTTTTGATTTTGGTTATAGATTGATAATTTTATTTAATGGTAGAAACGTTTTTATTCATTTTTATTTTATTTGTTTTAAATAGTAAACCTTTAAAACAAAAGAAACTCTCAAAAAATCAAATAATAAAAGAAAAATGCAATATTGTTTTGTTTATATCAACAATTCTGATAAATTCAACCACCCAACAATTAGGTGTTATATAGCAATCAATGATTTATAATAATATCGAAATGTCAAAAAATCTGAACTGGAAGTGAACTAATGTCATACTGAACACCATCAAAATTAAATTATTCTTTAGTCACTCCCCATAAATCTAATGCACATTTGAAATTGTTTACCATTCTTATCATACTATAAAGCATAAACAAACTCAACAGCCTTTTTAGTTGTGGGATATTATATGCAAACTTTCAACAAAAACTTGGTGGCTTGCTTTATAAATGTAAACTCTTTTCCTTTCATTTTCTGCTAAAATTCTCTCACTTTTCTTTTTCTTTCTTTTCATCTTGTTTGAGTTTATGTTAGTAATAATACACTTTTTCTCTCCAAACAATGCACTTTAAACTTTAAAATGCTCCATATATAAAAATGTCTATTCTACTCCTTCAATTATAGTGTGTTAAAAAAATCATAGTGTGATAATATTTTTTTCTTTATTCTATACATATGTAAAATAAACAAATTTTATATATCGTAAATTATAGTATGAGAATCTGATATATCTATTCTATAGATAATCACTACTATATAAAAGAAGCTATTTTTGGAGCTTCTAAGGGGTGCCACGTCAGCATAAATATTCTCATCCAATCAATGAACCATGTCATTTTAAATTTCATAGATTATTTTGCTTCTCCAAAAATACAAGCTATGTTCTGACTAAATTAAAACTCATTTACAAAAACCCAACGAAATCATTAAAAATCTCATCTAAAGAAAGGCCCATGCCGACCCTTTATCTTCCTCCTCACCTTGGAAACCTATTTTAATCTGTAAGCAGAGACGACAGCTTCGGAGACGGAGCTACAGTTCTGTCTGATTGTGAATGTTGTGTTCCTTGCGTACTGATGAGGAGTCGTGGTGAGACAAGAACAGTTCTTTCGAACGTAGACGTCACCGGAGGTTATATCGGCTGTTATGTCGGAGGGTAATGCGTCGAACATGCTTTGGATTATGGGGAAGGTTTTGGTTTTTGTTCGGTTTGAAAGCGAGGAAAGAAGTGCAGAGATGGGAAGTGTCGGAGCAGTTCATCGGCTTCGAGGAGGAGAGGAGAGGTAAGATGAAGAAGGAAAGAACCTAGAAAGTAGAAGTTGCTAGAGTCATCGAAAGGTTTGATTTTTCTTAGGGATTAAGAAGAAAGATTGTTGATTTTGTGAAATTGAAAGGTGAATCAAGATGGGTTTTGATTGGTTTTGTTAATGGAGATGTGAGAAAGAAGTTGAAATCAGATGAAATCTCAGTCATGGGAGAAGAGTGAAGCTCACAGTTTCTGAAGGACTTTTTGATTAGATATTTAGTGTATTTAATTAGGTTAGGTGTTTGTTAGTTTTGTACCTAATACTTATGTTGGATTTATATTATTTTTGTCCGAACCTCAAGATGATTTAGCTACAGTTTAATTCCAATTGTTAATATAATTTATAATTTATTTGTTTAGCAAAAAAGCCACTCTCTATATTTATAAAGTTGTTTTCAAATTTGAACACATGTTTTTAAAATTAGATTTGGCAGTATATGATATATTCTAATTTCTTATTGATTTCTCTATTTTACCACATAATTAAAAGAGAAAATTGGCGTCTATATCATATTTACTTCCCCAAACTAAGCGCATACTATAGTTTACGAAAACATAATTTTTAGGACCATTTTGCCCCTATGCCGCTAACCAAAACAGTGCAACCCTAGCTGACACACTACTCCATTTTTCAGACAGCATCGCTTCCCGAAGATGCTACTTGCTGTGAGAACACATAGCTTTAATCTTTATCATATGAACAGTTTCTGCAAACTCCTGAAGATTGTACTAGGTGTTCTGAGATCAAAAGTTGGTACGATAAATATGATGTAAGAAGAGATCAAGGGCGTTTCAACATATCAAAACTAGATTATGCAAGATATTTGGGGAAATACAGTGGGGGAACAGGCGACTGAGTCAAGTGTTGCTAGGACCGGCCAAAGCTTACTTGGAATTTATTCTGATCCGGAAATGGTCTCAATTGGAAGTGATGCTACATTCATTTCTCGAGACGATGATAACGACATGGAACTCAGAGAACTCTGGAGCATGTAAATTTTTTTAATGTTTCTGTCGTAGAGGCCACACTTCACAACGTGAAACTATGTATGATGTCTGAACTACAAGAGACATGTTTCAAATTTTCTGCAAAGTGGATTTATGCAAAATCATGACCAGTTGATACAGTCTTACATGGACATACAAAGCCCAAATCATGTCGGCTGGAAGAACATGGGATTTTTCATGACCATCCATTACCATATAACAGATAAGATGGTAGTCAAAGAGT
Organism: Brassica napus; assembly: GCF_020379485.1. Classification (NCBI taxonomy): domain Eukaryota; kingdom Viridiplantae; phylum Streptophyta; class Magnoliopsida; order Brassicales; family Brassicaceae; genus Brassica; species Brassica napus. Next base: position 13,287,601 of record NC_063437.1, on the reverse strand, counting down.
GTCAACTGAAATCTCCTTTGGCTCTACCCTCCCCAGTGATTTTATGTAGTAGGTTGAACATAAGCAAAGTCAGCTCAAAGAAATGGGTTGAAAGAGTTGAAGATGAGGATGTACGCTTCTCTGTACTTTTGGATGTTTCCTCTCTTCGATTGCTGCTTTCCTTTTCAGTTAGATCTTTAGTTGTACGGTACTATTTGTTCTCACGGAAGCAAAAAAAACAATATGGTGAAAAATAGCATCAAAACTTCCAAACTCGCCATGTCATTTAAAGTCAAAATGAATATTAGCTGATTTAAAATCAAAAACGAAATTCAAATTATTATTATCTACAGTTGTAATAAAAATATCTATAGTTGTGTACTCCAACTTATAAGCATAAATATATAATATTTAAAAATATAATTGTGTAAACAACATTAATATATTATATACATTTACAAACTCAACTAAATAAATAGCTACTAATAGTTAATTTTAAGAGTTTACTTTTATTAATAAAAAGTGTGAAAATGATACATCATATTTAAAATATATACTGATAAAAAATTCATGATAAATAATTCTATTTTAGTATTCTTAATTATTATAAAAGATAAATTAAAATTTTAATATAATTTGGCCTTTGAAATTTTGTTCAAAATGGTGCAACACCAAAATTAAGTTGTGTCTTATTCCCATGTATTACTCGATTTTTATTCCAAAAAATTTTCCAAAATAATTTCAATTTTATTTAATTAATAATTGTTAACAATACTTTAAACTTATAAAAAATTACCAATTAACCTTAACTATTTTATGTTTACAAAATTTCCATAAAAATATAATTTATTTATATTAAACATTTATTATTAAAAAGTAAAATAGTCATAAATATATAAAAAATATCATATTTTGGTTCAAATAATGTATTTTATAATGAATAATGAGTTTTTTAATCTTTGATTTTAATAAATCAAGCAAAATGTTTTTATAAAATCAGTCATTATTTTATCATTTGGACAATACTTTTCTGATTTTGTCAGTTCTATAAATGATTTATCGGATTATTAAATCACTTATTTTATTTATTTTATATTTTATGTTTATTTTTGGTATTTTTATTTGTTTATGCATCTTTATTTAAAATTATTAAATATTCTCATATGGAAATCATATTTTCATGTTATTGTATTATTTTTAAATTTAAATATTTAAGTATCACATAAAAATGAGGAAAAATATGAAATAAATATATTTAAGATTTAAAGTATTATTATATAAATAAAAAATGTTCAACTCTTAAATAGAGTAATGACTAAAGTTACTCTATTTATGAAGTGGGATTAGAGTTTACTCCAAACATCAAAAAAAATGATGTAGAGTTGGAGATTCCCTAACAATTAGGACCAAAAAAAATCATCAACAATTGCTTTATTAAGTAGAACTAGAGTTTGACCCGTGCATCCGCACGGGTGTTTAATTTAATAAAATAGACATATAATTTTTTTTACAATACAAAATATAATAGTTGTACAAACATACATTCATATGGGTATTTATTCGATTTGTAATTGTGATAAATTGACTATTTTTACTGTATGTAATTTGTTGATTTCTCATATTATGGTAGAATACAAAACAAATTAAAAATATATTATATAATATATTTGTCGATTTATATTTTTGACTACAGTAACCATTTTGATGTATTTATTTCTAAATTAGAGAACCAATTATTATGTTTATATATATTAATAAATCTATATTTTAAAAATTAAATGTATCATGTTTTAGTAACATAGATATATATGTCTCTAATTTTTTTATATGCCAAATAAATTTCACTTTTATTTTCATTTTTGAGAAAATATTAAATTGAAATTTATTTGTTGTATTTTTATAATTAAATTTATATGTGTGAATTGTATTAATCATCAAATTATTTAATATATATTTTAAAAATAACTTTATATATTTTAATAAAAATATCTATAGTCTATATTTTGCATGTGAAATAAATAATGATATATATGAATATATCTATAACATTTAAAGTTTGTAGATACATTTTAAATAATTTTTTTTTAGTTTTATTGTAAAATTTGGTTACAGAATAATCTGGTTAGAAAATAATCGTAAGTTTCGTACGTTTGGTTAGAAAAGAATTTAACAAAATAAATGATTTGTAGTTAATCAATTAAGTGTGAAGTTTGGATAGCGAAAAATCTAACAAAATAAATGATTTGTTGTCAATTAATTAATAATTATTAATTAGGTAGCGCATGTAGTTATTAGAATGAAAAAAAAATTCTAATACTTACTTCACTTTTAATAATATAGATATATTAAAATAGATATTTTGATTATATTGAGTATATGGAGAGCGTAAAAAAGATATAATATTCATTGAACAAATAGACGATGTTTGTATATGTTTTCTTAGTGTTCATATGTTGATCTCGTGTGGTTAAAATGATTTTTTTCACTTATTACGTCTTTTTTTTTTTACACTATAGTATAAATATATATAAAAGTTGGATTGTAAATTACAACTGATTCATGATATGATTATTAAAGTACAAACTAATTAATCATCTTCTTCGTGAAAAAAATTGTCTCAACTGATTCATGTTTTGATATTCCTTATTGTTTAGATTTGCTTAAATTATTGTTGCCATGTTTTTAGTTAAAAATCAATTTAGGAAAATGCATTAATAAAAGAGGAAAAACAAAGAATATCTATTGTTAGGTATATTAAATACTGCAATGGCATTCTATTGTAAATATTGTGCAAGTTTAAGGGTTAGTTTAATTTTGTACTTCTCTTTTAATAGATTAGATTCTTCTGTTGTCGGTAAAAAAAAATCTTTAACTACTTTTCGAGCTCAAATTTATAGATCTTTAGGATAAAGTTACCAAAGAGTGTCATATATTTGTGCTAATTTAAAAAAAATTATATAACCATACAATCCGCGCGTAGCGCGGACACGAACCTAGTACATATATAAAATTAACTACTTTTATATTTCTTTCAGATTGCTAAAGAACAAAAGAAGAAATGGGCTTTCAAAAGTAGGCCCTGATGGTTAGGCACCGCACGTACCGTCGCATTAAAGTCTTGTCCAAACTTATTACACCCACTCCCTTTTGTTTTCCTCTCATCATTTTCCAGCATTTCACTTCTCATAGATACAAGTGGACGTCCTAAACAAAAAGAGAAGAAGATACAAGTGGACCAAAAATATCGTAATCAAACCTAGCCAAATTGGTTAAACCAAATAAAAATTTATTTACGGATCTATTGATTTTATTAATTGAAACTAAAAGCAAAATCGAGTTGAAAACGAGTTTGAAAACTAAATAAGAATATTTCGAGTTCAATTTTTTTTCCTACTAAAACAAAGCAAAATCCAAACTGAACCAATAGCTGAAAAGCCTGTAACCAAAAGTAAATTAAGATGTCATTGTAATCCCATGAAATCGACTTTGTCATAATGCATCAGATGGGACCAAGTCGGGTGATGCGTCTGAGACCTAACCATAGAGCGTAGGGTCACTTTAAGTCAAATGGAATCTACGTGGTGTTTCATTGCACTATTACAACCGTGAAAATGCCGACTTTCTCTGAACCTTTATATTTAAAGTTTTAGAATTAGATCGGGATAATCGTAGACATTAGACGAAATGACAATTTTTTTTGTAATTAATCTAAATCGTAGAACGATTAGGTTATGCTGTCAAAGTAACTGAAAATTAAGTAGTTTTGAAATTTCATTGACCAAAAGAAATTTCACTCCGTTTCATAAAAAATATCAAGACATATTTTACGTAGCTTAAGAAAATACTAAAATATATTAATGTACTTTTATTTATTATATAACTATTTTAATAAAAATAATGTAAATAATTTAAAAGGGTAAGAAAGAGATTTAATATAATTTTTTACATTGAAAATATAGACTAACACTTTTTAAAACAAAATAAAAAACTTAAAATGACATTCTTTATGAAACAGAAAAAGTAGTATATAAATACAATATGATACATTTCTAGTATGATTTTTAGTGTCTTGGGATTCTTAAGCTTATTTAAAAGAATTCACACACAAATTTAATAAAAGCTCCAAAACAAATGAATATTTATCTCAATTTTGATTCTCTATTAATTTTGTGTAAAATTAATTAATTTTATCCAAGTTTATAATATATTGCGTAATCAGAAAATCAATATGTCATTTTGCTTCATTTATATTGTGTAATGCAAGAAAATAATATATATATATATATTTATTTATTTTTCATCTTAATCTTAAAATAAAATGTATATTTCAAGTTTTTGTTAGTAGGGCATACAACTTTTGGATTAGTATTTCATTATTTTTATCACCAAGTATTCACTAAATTCTTTATCATATCACAAGTTTATACCACAAGTTAGTAGGAACCTGGTGAAAAAAATTCTTAGAATATCATGAGATGATCTTATTGAAAGAGAAATAGTGTTTCGGATCTTAAAACATGAAAAATTGTTAGAAATACTACAAGTTAAGTACCACTTTGCAAAAATACCACCACTCAGAAAATATATTAAAATTTGGGTTTAACCTTTAGTGATTATTTTTTTAGGGTTTAGTATTAAGGGGTTCGGGTTAGGTTTATAAATGTTCTATAAATATTTTAAAAAATTAGCTTAATGATATTATATCACAAATTTAGAGTATTTGTAAAAATAGTCATTCATTAATGGTATAATTAAAAAGTGGTATCAAACTTGTGATACAACTGAAATTCCCCCAAAAACATTGATCTTTTTTATGGCAGTTCATTATTCTCTATATATCTCAAGTGTAAAATGCTAAGGAAACAGTTGCAACTTGAAGCGATAAAAATTAAAATAGTTGATATGTTGATGAAATGGTGAGTGTAGCTTTAGGTCGTTTTGGTTCACTTTTTGTTTTGTTTTTTGGCTTTCGAGTTTAGGTTCTAGGGTTATAAGATCCATTTGAGTATTTATGAAACCTAGTTTGTATTTTAGTTTTTGGTATGGTTCTGATAAAAATGTTTGAAAGTCATAATATTTTATTTTGTTGATCTAACTCTGTTTCAATTTTTGCTTAATTTTGGTAATTTCAGATTAAAATTCAAATAATTTAACACAAAAAATACTAACTAATTTTGTTTTCTTATTGAATAGAATATAATTTTAGATTTCAGATAAAAATATCGAAGAATTTAGATAATTTAGATAATTATTGGTTTACAAAGTTTGTATGAGTATGTATAAACTGGCGACAAAAAAAATTAGATAATTATAATATTGCTAATTCAATTTTTTTAAAATATTTTTATATCTTTCACAAAAATAGTTTGGTTATTCAGTTTATTTGGATAACTCGGCTATAAATAGTATTTTAAGATATTCATCATTTTGGAACTAAATATAATTAATGTTTTAGGTATATAAGTTGTATCTTAGAAATTCAAGTATCCATTTGGTTATTGGCTCGATTTCGTTTTTAAGATATAGAAGATATTTGTGAAAAATTGTTTGTTTTTGGCTTGACTTTTATGATCCAGTTTAGTTTATTTTCTGGTTTTCGGTTTAAGTTTTTAAGATTAGTGTTTTTGTTTGAATCTTATTGTCATCTTTTATAATCTCATAAGAGAATTACAATTCATATTTTTAAATTTTAATTTCTGAAAATTTGTGATTTTAAAATTTTGATAAATGGTTAATTTTATCATTAGCTTTTTGTTGAGACATAGGCGGCTTAAAAGAAAATAATAGGTTTGACTCCTCTTAATATAATCATATATCCTCTCATAAATTAATAATTGAGGACCCAAAATTAATATACATCTATATATTTTATTTTAAATATTCAAATTATATTAAAAATTTAAAATATTATATATATACTAAATATTATTCATAAGAATTTAAAAGAATATAATTAACAAAATAATTTAATTACATATAAATTTTAAGTGTTCAAAACTATATTTTACTCTAGATCCGTAAAAAAATATTGAGCTGTATTGAGAGGTTTTATTGCTAAAGTCTAGTTGAGAATATTTAGTTATAACTTATATCTTATGATATTTAAGTGTTTTTTTCATATTAATGTCATAAAGGTGATCTTTTTTTTTTTTTTAGAAAGTCAATATGCTAATGCTTGAGAGGTGTAAATTGTAATAATTAAAATCTCAGTTGATATGCCATATGCCAATGCCAATTTTCAAAATGTTTAACTGAAAATGGCTTTCTTTTACAAATTCCGTTGTTAACTTGGTGTTTACTACTCCATGATGTATTGTGTTAAAAATTTTGGTTTGGTTTAGTTTACCTTCTAATCATCATACTAGTTACGAGATCAGTCACATGGTCTATCTATCCATAAATTGTAGCCCACTTGGATTACACTACCCCCATCTTAATTGCAATGATAAGGATCATGCAATTAAACTTGGGGTTCTAATGGTAACATGTGAACATAGGAACATGCGTTGATAAACAAACCGATTGAGTAGAACAATTGTGGTTCGTGGAAGACAAGCATATCAAACCGATCAAAAGGTGCAAAACGAACAACAATAAAAAATAAATCCCGACTCTCAACAATAGTTATCATATTTTTAGTACTTTTCTTTTATATTTGGGATGTCGGAGATTGTAATTTTTCTGTGTAATGATCAGTAAAATTAATCCACGTGATTTCTTTGTTCAGAAAACTAAAGTTTTTTTTAACAAAAGAGCATTTGAACGGTCATATTTATGTTGGTTATTTTATTTTATTTTACTACAATTTTTCCTGAATAATCAACACTTTTTTTGGTCAACCTATTGAATAATCAACACTTTTATTGTTGAGAATCCAACATTTTTACAAAAAAATTATAATAAAGTTGTAAATTTTTTATACCAAAAAAAGTTGTAAATTTTATCCAAGATGAGGTTGTTTAACAAAAAATTAATGCTTTTTTGGAATTTTTGTCTCAATTTTTAGGACGTAAATCATCCAATCATATGATTGTAGACCAATTACAATCACTTTCCCCACGTTTTAAAATGTAATTTGCACCCCCTTAATAACTAGATATTCACAAATTTAACCTACAATAATTACTAAATCTCCAAACTTTTCATTCTTCTATTTTACTCAACTTGGCCTCGTACTTCCTCCTCCCGCTACCACCACCGCCGCGTCTTTTCCCGTTCCTCGTCTGACCGTTAGATCCTGCCGCCGCAACTCTCCGGGCAGAGAAGATAACCGGAGAAACACATTTCCGGCGACACCGGCATTTATCTCGGCCGCAAGAGCCACCGCTTCTCATAAGAGCAGAACTAGCTTTGACAGCCAATGCAGCCATCTCCTCCGGTTTAAGAGACTGATGAAGCGAGCTGAGAGGCAATGCGAAGTAAAGCTGTCCAAGCTGAAGCTCCTCGTCGGCGCTAATGGCGGACACGACGTCGTCAAAATCCATATCATCGGAGTTACAGATAAAACACATAGGATTCTTTTGCAGAACGTAACCCACTTTGACCGGAGTCGTGAACTCCATCATCCTTCCGTCTTGCAAGATCAGCTTCGCCGTCGCCACCTGCGTGGACTCGTACGACATGCATATACCCATTTGGTTTGACTCACTGAGTCGACCAGGTTTCAGGCCAAGATGAATAGTTTGGAAAGGATGAAGAGAAATGTGGTTTTGTGTGTGTGTATATATATAATCAAGACGTGCCACGTAGGATTTTGGTGTTATGTGATTATGTTTTTTGATATTGGAGTTTGAAGTTTGAACGACCAGTGGGGGCAACGACAGGCTGTGCAAGTAAGTTGAGAGGATGACAGCTTGTTGTGTAGATTGGTTTACCCTTTGTTTTAGGGTTTAATTACAAGTTCTGGGACTGTGTCTGTGAATCAAGTTTATTTATCAGTTTTACTTGCGGTAGCCTTATAATTCTGTTAACAGACTTATTAATCCTACTATATAAAAGGAGCTAAATCCTAGCTTCCTAAGCCTTGCCACATGAACAAAATAATCAGAACCAACCATTATGCCATGTCATTCCGGACTGGACTTTAAAAAAAAAAAACCAACCATTAAAATATGCGAAGAGTCACGGTTTAACCTGGTTCAACTCCAGTTACATCATAATAAAACAATGCATGCATTGATTGTTGATTATTAGTCTTCTAGCTACCACATCTTTGCCATCCTAAATCAAAATCGATTTTTACAACTTTAACTTGCTCCATACTTAATATTCTTATAGCTGGTGAACAATTTAATTTAGGAAATCGTTATATTTCATGTCAAAAATGCATACTGTATTCATTGAAAATTAAATAACATATATTCTACCATTAGGATCAAGAACTCTAATCTGAAGACTATATATTCATCCCCTCTCACTCTGAAAAAACCACCACCGCCAACCGTTCAAGATTTTGTGTAAGTCAATATTTGAAAGTCACAATTTTGTCAATTTTTTGGCATAAGTAATATGTTTAAGAGTTGGATAGTTAAGTCCGTATGCGGTTGGAGACGTGGGGTTTGGCTCACCTTCCACTGTTTATTTTCAATTGTTTTAATAATAGATTCATATTGATAATCTGTGCGAACAAACGTATAAGATTTTAGTTGGTTAAGATTAAACATAGACCGACAATCTTCCGTCTTTAGCTATTGGTCTCCGCCAAAAAACTTTGATTTAATATAATAGTTCATGCCTGCTAATCTACTACAATTGTAGTTCACGTCTATCGGTCATGTAAAATATTTAGTTTTTTTTGGCTTTATAAGATTTTAGTTTGTAATTAATCTCATGGTTCGATTTTATCCATTGAGACCTTTTTCACTATGTTTTATTATCAAACCATTTCACTTTGCCTAAGATTTAAATATTCTTTCCTTTGTTTAAGGATTGATTGTTCCTCAATACCATGGTCAAACCAACCGCCAAAGATCTTCCGCTTATGGGAGGTATTTTGAATTTACAAGTGCATTTTTGAATCAAAAACATTATTAGTATTGATATATTAATTTAATACTTTAATCCAAATCTTTAATAAAACAAATATAAAATACAAATTATGTTTTATATATATATATATTTATATTTTTGACTATTTACATCTTATTAAATTTGAAGTGCACAAAAAAAAGAAAAGTTACATCTTATCTGATAAGATTCCAAATATATAAATACAATGCTACGTTTTGATTTTTGTTTATTGCTACGAAACGTTTTAAAAACTTGGGAAAAGGTAAAAATACAGACGACATGACCGACCACTCCTTTTCTCCTGGTTTGCAAGAATCTAATTGAGTTGCTTAATATTTGTTCCAAATTAATATATAGTCCCATCAGAATCATAAATTAATAATCTATCTCTATATAATTTTATATAAGTACTAAATAAAGATATTTTGTTCATTTTATAGTTACAAAACTCTAATAAAACAAATATAAACATTATTAGTAAAATATGTTTTTTATTTAAAAATACAAATTATGAAAAAAACCACAATTAGTTTTTAATAAAAAAATCATGCTCCCAACTGTATCAACAGATTCGTCATTCACCCCTAGAAGACACATATAGGAATAATTAAATACTTTGGCAAAAAAAAAACATTTTTGTGATGAAGATTCTTAGATGATGATCGTTTTCTATACAAACATGCGGCACCTCTACACCATTGTTTTAATCCCAGGAAAACACGTAGAAATCCATTAACACAAATATTAACATACTTTAATTAAATATGTAATCCGCGCGGAGCGCGGACACCGGCTCTAGTCAAAGATAAAATTGACTGTTTGATTTTGAGATGTATGGGTGTGAATGTGATAACTATGTGAGTTCGAGTGAAATATAACATGCGTGGATAGATTGGATAGTTATCAAATTAAAACATCAAATAAATTTTTATTACTAATTTCTAATAAAATATTAAGTATACTCAGAAATCCAAAATAAATTTCATATTAATGGAAATGATTTTATACTTTTTATTTGAGGATTGAAGTTCTGGATGTTTTGTTTATTAAAAAGGATTTAGATAAAAAAGGATTTATATTTTAGGTAGTGCATTTAAAAATGCCTTAAGAGTGAATAGTACAACATTTACTAAAAACAAAACATAGCAACAATTAGTCAATAAATTAAATGTTTCTTTATTTAATATATTTTAAAATAGAAAAATCAGTTCTTAAGGAGTATATGTTTTGTTCATGATGTATCTAATTTGTTTGTTTGTTGAAAACGTATATGACAATGTGTGATGGTGATTGGATGTGTATGTGGGGATATGTAAATAAGTTGCATGATCTGAAATTTATTGCTTGATAATAACATAATATAAATAAATGAATAGGGACCATTCATATACATATATGGTTCGCTTTAAATGTTATATAATAAGTTGCAATTTTTTCTTCATTTACATGCACGAAGAGATTAATGGCTTTTCGTAGACTTCAAAACTTATAATGTTAATGAAGCTACGAGATACAACCATTAATATTATTTAAGTTCATTGTCGATCTCATCTGAGTATGTAGGGACGAACACTAAAAATAGGCAAGCTATTCAGTTGTTTTTTTTCTAAATGATATTACTATCAGGTGTGTTAAAAAAAATAAAAATTTATATTCCGATATGTGATAAATTGAACTAATTGAACCTCGCTCGATCTTGACTTCTCCTTGAACTCGATTGCACGAACAAGAATCTAAAACTGATGATTTGTATATATGTTAATCCGGTATTCACCGCACTCCTCCTTGATTCAGAAAACGTCGCTATATCTCATTGGAGTTTGGGAATGAATCAGCAATCACTATACTGCTCACAAGCGAACTCTGTTACACTCAGTTCTCTTTCTCTTTCTTCTTGACTTATTACAAAGCGATGCTCAAAAACTTGACCATTTAGATCACCATTAACCCTAGCATTCCTAATGGGGTGCTTAAATCACTTTTTAATAATAAACGGGTGTTAGCACTTAATTTAAGAAATCTATAAATTATTGTCCTCCAATGCAAGTTGTTTATTTTGGGATTCTTAAAAAACAAATTATGAAACATTGTGATGAGAAGGAAGATAACTTATGAAACTCAATCAATCATATGAATGTTATCGAATAATTTCAGGACTTTCTATTCACATGCATGCTTCAAAACACCAAAACAGACATTCAATGTATGCATCATCAAACGACTAAATAACTTAACCTCTTGGACCTTATTCTATTAGAATGGAAGGATTATCCAAACTCAAAACAAACCAAGGGAAGAAACTAATCTATCCTTGGTCGAATAATGTCAGTCCCAGAGATGACAATAGATGATGCCTTTCCATGGTATGCAATGGGAAGACGAAACCTGAAAATAACATGGTAATTCCCAAGATCCAAATGAACAAGTTTAATCTTTTTTTGGTGACCCTACAACAATCCAAAACAAAACAAAACACCCAAAATCTTACTGAGCTTTCAGGTTTGTCTGATCAACTTGAGCTGCATTGATTGTAGTAGTGCTGTTTCTTGGTACTGAGCTTTACAAAGAAAGAGTTCGAATTCGTGAAACCCATTTGCCTGGGAGTGAGTTTGGAGAGGAACCTCTTCATCGTTGTTAGCACTGCAGAGAAACGATTGAGTGAGAATCCTGAACACAATGTCTCCACTATGATCATAAACCGCCATTTGATGTCTTCTCAGAAACAACACAATCTACATAAAAAGCAAGACTTTTTATCAGAACACGATTTCAATTGTGTACCAGTAAGAAAAAACACTATAATCACCAACTAAAGCTACACACAGAGTATCAAGAACCCCTAAAGCTACAAAACAGAGTATGAAGAACCCTAGAATCACCAATTAACCACAAAGACTAGCCTTTTACGACATCAAATTAGGGGAAATCAATGAAATCGATCAAATATTTGGTGGGTATCCAGAAATCAACTTACCTATTGGGGATGAGAACTCAGAATCAAATCTATTTCTTTTGCGGAGATGAATCGAATCGATTTTTTTTTGATCCGTTCAGTTTGCTTGTGCGAATCTTTGTCTCCTTTTCACGTCTTATGTGATATCTCTTTGTCTCTTATTTTGGTTCAGAACAGAAATCAAATATATCTAACGACGAGAAGGATTGATGTGTATTTATTGCTTTGTTGCTTTGATCTTCGTCTTGATGAAGGTTTCGTCGGAAGAGAAGAAGAGAGAGAGATGCCGAATGATTTTGTCAAGAGAGAGAGAGAGAGAGGTGTCTCCAAGACACAACACGTGTCCCACAAACAGCGGTGCTTCTAACGCTTCATTAAGCACCATTTCTTCTCATTAATCCTATTTTTTTTTAATCTTTATTAGGGTAAGCACCAGCATTAAGCGCTCCCGTTAAAGATGGTCTTAGCTTTATATCTCAGTTGATTACACTCGTCTTAAACACACGTGTGACTAATGAAAAAAGACACTTTTCTAAACCGAACAATACAATAACTTAAGAATCGTAAACCCTCTACCTTATACCAATTCTTTGATACACTTAGGATATACCGGATTCTTCTTTCTTCTTCTTCTCTTGACATTCATGTAGATCCTTCAGCTTTGATCTAATGATTAGATCATTTCAGGGTTGTTTAGCATTGATTATAACAGTTAGTTAATTACTCTATTATATAATTAAATATAAAATTCTTTATATCTACTTTGAAAAAATATTTTTTTAGAAATCTAATCAATACAAAAACCTACTTATCATATAACATATGATCTATGGCTAGGATTGTATGGTATCAATAGAGTAAATATTTACTCTGAAATTAAATTTACTCCAAATTCAGCTACATATCCACCAATCAGGTAAAACAAAGCTTTTCACATTTTCAACATTTTATTGTACATAAAGAGAAAAACACTCTAACTTTTACTCTAACATTTACTAAAGAAACACATTTACTCGAATTCCCTTATTCTTTTTTCTCATACCATCTATTTTACTTTTCATTCATTTCCACTTTTTCATTTACTCCACTTTCCACTTTCTTTTACTAATCATTATATTATGTATATGTAAAGCAATTCTAAGATGTATATGAGTAATCCTTATCCTTTTTAAACTGAACTTTCATTAACATAAAAAGATTAGAAAGTCTATATATTAGTTTTTTCTCCTCATTCTTCCACTCTGTTGTAAATAGTAACTAGAACCAAACTCGCGCATATATCAAAGATACTTTTCATTTTGAGATTAGTTAACAAAAATGCTGTTTGTTTTTTCCCTATCTCTTCATGAAATGTTATTTCATATTTTTCAATCTCATTCGATAACGTTGCCTCAACCCCAAATAGTTTTAATGAATTTCTTAAGTTAATTTCAATGGCTTAATTTATAAATATTTTTTTATATTATAACTCTATTTTAATAGAATCAAACTTTATATAAAAGTTATATTTTTTATTAATTAAAGAAAAAAAAATATATATATATATGTTAAGTTACTAATGAATTTGTCCAACAATTTTATATAGTAGATTTTTGTAGAACAATTCTATTTTAATAAATTAGATAAAAATGAAACAATATTTAACCTTTATTTAAGAGTTATATTTTTGATTAATTAAAAATAAATACATGTTAAGTTATTAATGAATTAGTCTAGCAACTTTATGTAGTAATTTTTTTAGAATAACTCTATTTTAATAGAGTAGATTAGGATAAATTTCACCACAATTTTTTTTTGTTTTTTTGTAACTATTTTCACCACAGTTTACAATACATTGATGAAATACTAATTAAGCCCACAAGTTTCAAATCTTAAGTTTCAAAACGAGGGAAACGAAGTACCAACCCTGGAAAAACTAACAAGACTAAAACATTAAAAAAGAAAACGAACTCCTATCCGCAAAACACATCGACCAAATTTCAAGCTAGAGCACTGAAACAAGAACCACAAGTGACAAAACCAAAAATATCAGAACTAGGGATAAGCTTTACGAAGAAATCATTCCGCTGTGTAAATCTTATCATAAATGTAAATTTTTATTTGGTATCAAATGGAACAAATAAATAAATCAACACGTAAGTCAAGTAACCAATTGTAGTTAATGAATGTTGTTCTATTTTACTATCAACTGAATGCAAACTATTAGAGAGTGCACAAACCTAAAAATAAATGCATGGCCAGAATTTGTGGCTTTCACGAGGATGACGGAGACAAAAGAAACGAGTGACCGAGACAGATGACATGGCTAAATCTGACACATGTCACGGCAGCTAAGAAACTGCGTGTCAAATTGACGTGTCGCGTTCAATAAGTATGTCCTACCTGACTGAAATCGACAAGTTTGTCAAGTTTCTTATTGGCCTGATATCTCTTTTCGTTATAATGTTATCAAGATTTCAGATTAATAATGTCAAATGCGACACTTTATTCGGCAGCTTATAACCGGTTACGTAGTTATAACAAAAAATCTGACATGTTATAATATACGATACAATAATTATTGTTTTAGATGTAAAAAATCGGGTTTTTAGTAATTAAACCCCTCAACTAAAGATGAATCGTAAAAAAAACTCTCAACTAAAAATCCAGTGAAATAAACCCTCAACTTTAGTTTCGTTAACATATGTTACCCTCCGTCTAAAAAACCGTGACGGAGGGTAACAAATGTTAACGGTTTATAAGTTGAGGGTTTATTTCACTGGATTTTTAGTTGAGGTTTTTTTTTACGATTCATCTTTAGTTGAGAGGTTTTATCACTAAAAGTCATTAAATATTATTAAATTATTTATTATCATTTATACATTGTTTTAAGATTTATAAGCCTTTAAAACTAATTTATAAATTTTAATGCATTAATATATTTGTATATTAATTTATACATCTGAAATTAATAATTTTTAAAACTACTTACAACTTATTATAACTTTGAAATATTAAATTATTTGATATTTGGCAATAGTGATATAAAAAAATTTGTGTGTTTATATCGTCATTGTCAAATATGAAATAATTTATAGTTTCTAAGTTATATTAAGTCTTAAGTAGTGTCGAGATAATTCATCCATGAAGTCAATCTTTCTATTTAGAGTATGACGCATTTTTTCCTATTTTCATGATTTCTGTCATCCGATTCATACTTCTCCCCCTCCAAAATAATGCATGATTATTTTTATTCTCATTGATTTCTGAATAACTACATTATATTTTTATTTTCTTGATCAATAATATATTTGAAACATAAAGTAATACAATAAATCAAGAACAATATAGGAAAATAGGAAAGTATGAGCCTGATGACGAAAATAATGAAAATAAGAAAAAGTACGTCATACTCCAAATAGAAAGATTGACTTCATGGATGAATTATCCTCAACACTACTTAAGACTTAATATAACTTAGAAACTTTCAATTATTTGATATTTGAAAATGACGATATAAACACACAATTTTTTTTTATATCACTATTGCCAAATATCAAATAATTTAATATTTTGAAGTTATAATAAGTTGTAAATCGTGTTGAAAATTATTAATTTAAGATGTATAAATTAATTTTATAATAGATTAATATATTAAAAATATAAATTAGTTTTAAAGGCTTACAAATCAATCTAAAACAATGTATAAATGGATAATAAATAACTTAAAAATCCTTTAATGACTTTTAGTGATAAAACCCCTCAACTATTTTTGAATCGTAAAAAAAACCCTCAACTAAGTTTTCAACATTATAAACCCTCAACTTATAAACCGTTAACATATGTCACCCTCCGTCACGGTTTTTTAGACGGAGGGTAATATATGTTAACGGAACTAAAGTTGAGGGTTTATTTCACAGGATTTTTAGTTGATGGTTTTTTTTACGATTCATCTTTAGTTGAGGGGTTTAATTATTAAAAACCCTAAAAAATCTGATAGTAATTCATGTTATTTTTAAATGTCCACCAGTTCTACAAATATGATCTTTAACATCGATACCGTCGAACCCATACATATACCAAATACTAAATGTTTATGTCAAGATAGATTATCTCTTTTAGAAAAAAATAATACTGAAAATCCAAAGCTAAATAGAGATTCATTTCCTTTGATAATTTGGTTTTTCTGAAAAAATTGGAAGGATAAACTATTGAAAGAGATAGACAAAGATTTTTTAGAACTGATCAGATATGCAGAGAAACAATACTAAACTTGTTTTCAGCAAATGTGGATGTTACTATAACATCACAAACATTAAGTAAAATTGATTCACAAGTCATATGCTTGGAGAACATATGTTTGATGGATGGATCATTGACTCCTACTTCTCAATTCAGTGGATGTAGATGGGTTTAGAAAGACAATTCTAGAAAAATCTAATTAATGGGAACACGGAATATAAGACGACGGCAGTCAGCAGCAGTCAACTTTACATTCAGAATTATAAGCTTTGACATGGACGATGGAAAGTATGCTATGTCATTCAACATGCCAGAATTTTGGAACAGGCTGCAAGGACGTCGGCACCACGATTAAACAACCTCATGCTTGACCAAATTTCTCAACATAACTAGAAGATATAAAGACTCTTCAAAAATGTTCCAAGTATTCAAGATATCCTACAATCTTCAAGGGCAAAATGATATTTTAGATTTTCTAGTTAGATATATAAGATCTTTTCATAGAAAATTTGATTTTGTTAGTTGTTTTATTCCAGCCTAGTGGATAACCAGACTACCTCAAATTTAAGTAATAGAATGACTGTTTGACGTAAAAAAAATATATATATACACGTAATGGATGGTGTTATTTTACTTTTGTTGACAAAAATGTGTTATTTTGCTTTTTCCTTACAAACATTAAATTCGAAAATGGAGATATAAAACTGATAGATTAGACGAAATAATACAATGTGGATATGCATACAAAATAATCAAAACTTGACAAGTTTTAAATTTTTTAACATTTCTTCAAATATTGAGAAAATGATTAAGATCGATTTATACGTTATTGTTTATTACACTTTTCCTTTTAAAGGGTTTGACTGATTTTGCAATTACTACGTGCAAATACTGCGTTTGCAGTTAGCAGTGGTTCTGAGCATTTTATAACAATCACAAAAACGCTGTAAACTGCTTTGTATAATTCCAAATATCTAAAACTAAAAAAATAATTCCAGCTAACGTTTATGGTTGTAGACAATTGCATAAAGATAAATAAAAAATATTTTTTTAAAAAATTGTATAAATATAGAAAAACTATTTTATTAAAAATTTTAATTGAGATAATATAAATACTAATATATACTATATTATATTTTAATTTATATCAAAAAATTTAAAACAAATTTTTGCTATAATCTTTTAGACAATAATCTATATACATATATAAAAACCTATTTAAAAAAAGATAATACTAAATGTTTTTTAAATATAAATTGTATGTGAAATTATAATAATATAAATTTAAAATTTATATAATAGAAGATGTTAATATTATTTATTTATTACTAAAATAATGTTTCATTTGGTAGTCAAACCCAATCATAATTTTCCCGCAAATGCATCAATTTCTAACCGATGTAACAATTGTGCAAATCGTTTAATAATGCTTGAAACTGTAACTACTCGCAACCTTCACCACTGCGTTTACACCAACAAGACCCTAAAACAAAGTTTTATAATTGTTTAAAAAGCAACTAGTTGTTTTTTCAAAATTTATAATTTTTTTAGTAAGAAATGTTTATTTACCCTTAAACTATCAACGTAAATTAAATATTTAAAATTATCAAAAAGTTAAAATATCTTTAGTTTTCTTAATTTATTTGAAAAATCTAAAATCATTTAAATCAAAATGGAAAGAGTATTGGTTTACGTTTTTTTTTCAAGTTAAAATAATAAGGTAAATTTAATTTAAACCGTTTAAATTTGATTGGTCAATGCCCAGTGTAATATATATATATATATATTCCTTCTGTTTTACAAAAATGTTGTAATGTTGTTTTGACACTTTTTACAAAAATTAAAAAATAATTGAACTCATTTTTATTCTTAATATTTACACATGCTTAACCAATATATTTTTTAATTAATATTAAGTTAAAATAAATATATATATTAAAATTTTGAAATGATACTTTTTGTGTGATAAAAAATGTGAAAATAACACTTTTTGTGAAACAGATTTAATATATTACATCACATTTTAACTTATATTCATTTAAACAAGTAATATTTGAGAAATGTGAAAAGTGCATATTAATTAGTTGATTTTGTCAAATATTCATAAAAAACGAAAGAATTAAAAATATACCCATGTTATAGGTACCAGTTATGGATGGACCATTTAAAGTCAATTTTTTTTAATTTATCCTTAGATGCGCGTGCATGTGTATCTAATGTATTATGCATATGTAACGCAACAAGATTGTACTATATTTATCAAGTAAATGATATAGAAAATCTGATCTGGTTCTCGAATGGAGAAGATGAGTATTATACTATTTTTTTTTTGTCAACAGATGAGTATTATACTATATTCATAAATAGAATAGTATACTGTATTTTTTTTTTAAATTCACTAGGAGAGTTAGAGCAAGCACATCAGTGAACCTCTTCTGAACCTCTCTTTTTTTATTATTTTAATGTTTTTATTTTTCTGTTTTACGTAAAAAAAAATTAATATCTAGATCAATCGCGGGCCACCATGTGTTGTGGGACCCGCGCTACAGTGCTTGAACCGATTCACTATGGTGAAACTGGAAGAGACAGGTTTATAAGTCACAATTATAATAATATTTTTTTTATATAGGAATGTGCGTGAACCCATTAAATGATCCCTCAATAGGGATGCTCTTAGTTAGATAGAAGAAAAAACAGTGAAACTAAGTGAGAGAAAGATAGTGGTGGAAGAAAAGGTGATGATGAAACAAATGGTCGTGGTGGTGGTGTCCATATTACAAATGCAATAACAACAAACATAATACATATTTGTTTTCTTTCTATTTTATATGTCTATTTTATAATAGAACACAAAACTAATAAAATTGTTCACATTCTTAGATCTTCTTTATTAACTGATTGTAATAGAGCTTAAAGTGTATTTTACAGTGGCGGAAGATAAAATAAATCTAACAACACCAGATGAACGGATTTTGGTTTTGGTACAGTTGATGGAAGATGAAACTATAGTGGTGAAAGAGATAATAGTAACAACTAACAATGCTAAAATAATAAGTGATGCTGGTAGAAGTGATTAAGATAGAGTGACAGAGGTAGAAAAAATGGAATGACGAAAGGGATGAAGAGGCGAAGGAAAAAAATAAAAACCATAAAAATGAAATAAAAAATAAAAATAAAATGATTTGTGTCTTTGGATTATTAATGGTAAAATCTTCTCGAAGTATCATTTTTATCTACTACAAAATAGTCATACTAGAAGTCTATGTCCATATATTCAAATAATTTTTTATTGTTTACATTAGTTTATTTAATATATAACATTTCTAAATAATTATAAAGATATTAATAACAAATCCATTTTAACTATAAATTTAAATTTTAGTTTTAGGAATAAAAAAATCTGTTATGAAAAAATCTAACAAAATCTTTTTAAAAATTTTAATATTATTTTAATTAATGCACTGATTAATTTCGAAATTAGTAGTATAATATTATTATACATTAATTTTAATTAAAATTTTATTATAAACAAAATAATAAATTTTTTTCTAATTTTATAAATTTTATAAATATAAGTATATTCTACATTATATTAAAATAGAAGTAATTAATGAATTACATATTAAAATTATGTTTTTTTACATATTAAAATTATGTTGAATTGGTAAACCAATATATTTTGAAAAAAAAACACTTTCGGTAAGATAAAGAAATAAAATATTATTCACCATTTAAAGTGACTAAAATATCATTCACCTTTTAAAATAATTAATATTCATAAATTATGTAATAATTTTAAAAAAAATTTTTTGTTAACATATGTTAAATTTTAATATTTAGAACTATATATCATCTATTTAGTTATTTTTAAAATGACAATAATATATTATCATAAATTATTATATACAAAATAATATAAAATTTTATATTTATAAATGAAATGTTACCCGCACGGGGGTGCGGATTAAAATCTAGTTGGAGTTAATACATATAATACACACTATATTTTATCCATTAGCTCTTTATGGTTAGTTTCTTTGCTTTTCTTTTGGTATGGTTATATGTCCAAGTTTTTCTATTAGTTATACAATATAATACACACTATATTTTACCCATTAGCTCTTTATGGTTAGTTTTTTTTTGGGTATGGTTATGTGCCCTAGTTTTTCTATTAGTTATTCCATTCGTTTCAAAAAAATATTTGTCTTAGAATTTTTACACATATAATAAACATCATAATTTTTATTATAAATGAATTATTTTTGTGGACAAAATAATGAATTAGTTTTTGTGATTAACTATTTTCTACAATTTTAATCAATAACTATTTTCTTTAAAGTTTGCAATTTACCGCTATTTATTAATAAAAATACATTCAGAATGTATTTTAATTTTTTTTTAAATCAGTTATTTTAAAACAGAGAAAGTATTTAAAAAATCAGTGTGCGCTTTTTACGTACTACCTGTAGCATATGTGCGCTTTATTTTTATGAAAATGTATTAACAATTGATGGCTAATTAATTAACTGCGATGGAGTTTAATAAAGAAATCTTGATGATATCGATGGGTGGTTAATTGTCAACTAAGCACATTGATGCCAACCAGAAGTGACTTGTGCTCCCAATTAATCTTCTATATACTGATTTTAATATTAGTTGTTTTGGTATTTTAAAACATCCACGAATACTTTTACTCGAAAATTCAACCCTGCAATTAGATTTAAAATATTAATAAATGATTAGTTTTTCTGATCTTTCTCGTGCAATGGAAGGAGAAACAGATAGGCATCTTGATGCTTTGAAACTTAACTATTGTAGAGTTAACTTCGGAATGTCTAATTAGTTAATTATGCTTGTTGGCTATAATACACTCGTAATCTGTATTGTGTCGTGCATACGTGTGCCTAATTAGTTTACTGATTATTTTTTAATCAATCGTAGTTCTCTTTGTGTTAGGAGATTCTGCAACTTCTAAAAGATCAGTAACTTAATTACATTTATATATTTTCTTGTAATCAGTGCCGCCTCCAATTATTTTGAGGCTTAAAGCATGTTAAAATAAATGTACTTTTATAAAGTGTGCTGGCTATTGCTGTACATGCTCTCTACAGCCACAACTATACATATAAACTTAAATCTACTCGAATTTTGATTTGTATTTTTTTTGAAGCTTATAACATTTTATTTTTAAAATTCACAGCATTTCTTTAAATTCATGCCTTAATAATTGCTTTGGAGAGACAAATACATACAACCCAAATTTAAAGATTTTTAAAAATTAAAAATCTAGAGCCCAAGCAAAAAAAATCACAGCAATATTTCTACAGCCGAAAAAATAAAATCACAGTTCTTACCAATCAAATCCATACTTTCTCCATTTCACTTTAGTTGTCGTTTTAGATTTATGCACACATATTTTTTAAAAATTAATTTTGCATATTTTTAAAATAAAATTATCATTACCTATACATCTAACCATGAGGGTGATTGGTTAGGCTGTAGGAGGTCATTTTAGTTTTAATTTTTATCTACAACTTTAAAAACTATCAATCGTGCTTTATATTGGTTTTTAAAGCTACAACCAAAATAATAAAGCTACAGCCACAAAAAAAATTAACTTGCAAAAATTTTATTTTCTAAAGCCCAATCTTTTTAGCTGTAGAAAATTTTAAAGGTACACCCTTAAAACTAAATAAAAAATCCTACAAACTAAATTTTAAAGTAAATTTTCTACAGTTGCAGCCCAACCAATCACCCTCCTCCCATATTTCAACCAATATAAAAATAAATTAAAGAATATTGTTAATAAATTTTGCATTGAAATTCTAACACAACACTTATTTTGAAGTAACGACAACTAAACTGAAACGGAGAAAATATTTAGTACACATCTAAAAAAGGTTTATATGAAAGAGATTTGAAGCATGGTTCGAACTAAAAGAAATGATGTCACAATCTTCTCTAATATAACCATTTGAGATGCACTTAATTTGTAAATGTGACCAATTTTTTTTTTAATATTATGTGGCATAAGCTGTGGTTTTACATGCCTTCTAGCATGGACGGGTTTGATTTGTACTTTCTTCATTTCAAAGTATATGATGTTTTGCTTAAAAGCACAAAAATTAATAAATTAATTTTTTAGAATATATTATTAATAATTCAAATGAAAAATAAGCTAATCAATCAGTAATAATTATAATATTATTGGCTTACCAATTTTGAATAAAGTTCAAATACCTTAAAACCATCAAAACATTTAATATTTTAAAACATCAAATCTTCTCCAAAATCTTTTATATTATGGAATGGAGCGAGTATTGTTTTGCATGAAATATACGTAAGAGAACGTCGCATGCAAGACCCTTTTGCAATAATCTTTTCCGTTTAAAAAAAAAAGAAGCTTTCATGTTTTAGAACTAAAAATTTGTGAGATTTTTTTTAACTGGACAAAATTCAGATATAATTTCTCTCGTATAATTTTGGACTGGAATAAGAAGGAATACTACAATTTAATCCATCATTGTGCGGATTAAAGAACGAGATTGATATTGCCACTAGACCTAATTCTTTTTGAACATTTTTATTACATTGGGGTTATTCCGTGCCCATGAAGATGCCTAGACTAATCTCCAAAAAGGTAGCAGAGCCCACATATGAAGTCTCATTCCATGCATTCAAATGATGCCTAAAGCATGGTTTCATATCCGCGTGGTCACATGATGGAATGTAATGGAATGCCTTCGAACCCATGTTGTTTAGCAACTCAAAGGCCATCTATCAATGCACCACCGCCATGTGGTTATCTTTATCTATATTGACAAGAATATAAATAGTTACATGGAAACTCTATATGTGTGTTTACTAAAGGAAAATTGGGATTGGTAGCCATGAAATAAAGCATTATTAGGTATCTAACTAAAAAAACACTCTCTGTTATTACTATAATATATACTATATTACCCCTCCTTGCCGGTTAATAAGTGTATACACTTCTTCATCTTCATCTACCTACCACCATTACTATTTCTTCCAATCTACTATCACTTTCTGTAAAAAACAATTTCAATCATTTAGATCTCTATCTATCAACCGTAATTATTGTCATCATTTTTTTTTACTTATTAACCAAATCTATAATCTCCGTTTTCATATTTTTTGCCATCACATCTTTCAAAACAACCACCATCTCCGTGATATCAGTCACCACCTCTTCTGTCATAACCACCACCACTCGTATATAATGTAAGTTTTCAGTTGTACTACTATGTTATTTGAACAAAATGTATTATGCTATTTCGCTGTTACTATTCTATTTTAATAATGATTCATATAATGTAGTATGTGTATATTTTGATATTTAGGTTATGATTTATATTTCTATTTAGGTTTAGTAATTAGTGTTTTGAGTTTAGTGTATGGAAAGTTTGGGTTGATGTTGGGATAACCATTACCTTTTTACCTGCAATTAGACATTTTAAAATTTGAACAATATGTACTATGTTATTTTGTTTGTTACTATTCTTTTTTTTGATAATTCTTCATATTATGTACTATGTGCATATTTTGATATTTGTGTTAGGGTTTATGTTTTGTTTTAAGGTTTAGTGATTAGTGTTTTGAGTCTAGTTTATTGAAGGTATGAGTTGACACTGGGGTAAACATTACTTCATTTTCTGTAATTATAGACATTTCAAAATTTGAAATATATGTACTATACGATTTGTTTGTTACTATTATATTTTAATAATGTTTTATATTATGTACTATTTGCATATTTTTGATATTTGGGTTATGGTTTATATATTTTTTTAGGGTTTAGTGATTAATATTTTAAAATTAGTTTATGGAAGATTTGGATGTCAAACTGTTTAATAATTTTATTAATATGAACTATACCATTTAGCATATTCTATTTTATTTATATAATACCATCACTATCATCGTGGATGCTATAACCACCACAACTCTAACAACATTTTTTTTTATTTAAGTGACAGGGTATCACCGTCAACCGGCTTTGGAAAAAGAGAAAACCGGAAGAAAAAGAGAAAAATGCTAGAAGATCTAATTATATCAACATCAATGCTATATTTTTAATTTTGCTCTCAAAATTGGCTATTACACAAATTAGGCCTTTACTAAATGCATGAGGCTATTTTATACTGTCCAAAACAAAAAAAAAAGTTTCAATAACTTTGCACTTTTATCCGATGTTTTTTACAAACTATACAAATACGATTTGAGACTCAGTTTCCAACTATCTAGTTTGCATTTTGCACCCAATCAAAAAAACTCATTTATCTAGTTAGATCACGTGTGTACAACAGTGCTAGGAATGAGATCCGGAAGTTGGTCAAACTCTTAACTTGGGAACAATTAGTTATGGTTTACGTATAACCTTAAGCATACTCTAAAGTGTAAGAACTATTACGACCTCTTGATGTATATATATATATATATATTTTTTTTTGAACATATTCATGTATATATATTTAGAACAACCGAACAAGCAAAGCTGTTCAGGCAGTCCGTAGGAAGACAACAACCGGCAAAAAATGAACTGCACTGCACTGCATTATTATAGAAAGATATATTTGATATTTGTTACTATGTTTTCCAGTATTTTTTTTATAGTATGATCAAATATGTGTATGTAGTGGGTATCGATTCCAAACTGAAGTTGGAGGAAATTTGAACTGTAACTATTTTACTTATTTTTCGAAATATGTTTATAACTTTTTGTATAATAAATCCATACGATTTGTTGACAAAAAAACATCCATACGGTTTGATGGTTAATAATTTGTTGTTTTGTATTTACATGTTTGTTTATTTCTGTGTTCTCATCAAGGGGTGGGATTCCTTTTTTGTTTTGTCGGATTCCTTTTTTATTTTGTCGGATTCAATCGTTGTGTGAACAAAAAAAAATCGTTGTTTGTTGCTAAGATTCATTGGAAAATGATTGGACTTGACATTACCACGAAACTTCCTATTATAGCTTTTATATTAAGGTTTCTAATCATTAGTGATGTAAGTTTGTCTAGGCCCATATCTTTCATGGTAGCTTAGTTTTCTATAATGAATTTAAATTTCGAATAATACTAAAGTCATATGAAAATATGATATTTTAGATTAATATGATTTTTAGATTTTTTTTTATATATTGCCGTCAAGAAAGCCAAACACGTAAAACAATTAAAAATGGTTTAGATGATAATTTTTGTTAGTCAACTGGTATTTCCAAATAAACGAGAGGATGCGCAGAATGTGTATTACAATTTATTATTTATTTTATATGTATAAAAAAATTTACATTTTTTCCCAAGAAACCGAAGAATTTCTAAGACATATAATTAACACATGATGATAATAAGAGATTTTTTATAGTGATTTCTTGAAGTGATGAATTCCATTCATTTTTTGTTTGTTACTGTTGTCTTATATTTTAGCTCTTACATCAATTGGAAGAATTTGTAAGACATGATGATAATTTGGGATTTTTATAGTGTGATTTCTTGATGTGATGAATTCTATTCATTATTTTTGTTACTGTTTGTCTTATATTTTAGCTCTTATATCAATTCTCATTCAAGCTGGTGTCTTTTAACGTTGAATAATTATGCTATAACAAACTATGATAAATATTACAAACGATTATATAGCTACAGTTCTACCTGTCCTATGAAGATTCACGTATGATTCCATCACTTTATCCACCCTTGACGGTACTCTTTGCGCCATGTTGCAGATCTCTTGTAAACATTTTTTCCATAATTATTATTAATTTTAATATATGAAATATTGTATTGTACTAATGTTGATTTTTTTGGATCTAAAACACTTATATATTCACCAGACATAAAAATATAATAATAACCTGATTTCTTTTAGTCCAAAATTATCAAATCCTCTTAAACCCATAAATTAAACTGAAATTTGGGAACAGAGAACAAAACAATTAGTACCTTGTCCCCTTAGAATTAAAACCAAAATCTTTGTCCATATAGTATAAACAATAATGCTAATCCCGTTTTGTCCTTTCTATTAATTTTGAAATACGTATATTAAAAATGTCATAATGAAAGTCCAAAAGTATTTTTTTCATATATGCACATGTTTGACTACTTCATGTTTTATATTTTTCTTAATTTTTTGCATTGTAAATTAATTGATATGAATTTTTATAACTTTGAAGGGTAGTGAAAGTCCAAAAGTGACAAAATTTGATTTTGTACTAAGGGGACAATAGCATAGTTTAGTTGTTTCTCTTTTCCCAAATTTCTCTAAATTAAACTGTTTTAAATTAATAGTAAGATTTTACAAAAAAAAAAACTTAATAGTAAGATTTAACATCAAATTATTCAATTTTAGTTTTGTTATTTATTTTAAGTTATCTTTTAATTAACAATACATGTTGCTCCGTGCTACGAGTAGATTCCTCGATTGTAAACTCAAAATTATTTTAGTTATACATTTATGTATTATTCATATTTTGCGGATTAAAAATAAATGTCAAATAAAAACTATTTGTAATTTTGAAGTATCAAGAAGTTTATTTTTTTTTGGATTGCAGCTGTATAATTGGGTTATTCTGATGTTGATGTTCATTTATTATACTGCCTTATTATAAAATTTCGCATAAAAGCTAACTTATACTTTATTTTATTTATAGAATATTTTGTTATCATCTATGAATTTATCAAATAGAACCTTCTCGATGAATTGGATGGAGTAATAGTTTTCATGCTTACATGTGGTGAAAGTGTGTCATAACTGGTATAAAATTTTGTATTTTCTATGTGAGTACCTTGATATATTTTTGTTTTGATGATTTGTCTAAAATCTGCTCAGCGTTTTTCTTACAGGCTCAGATTTAAAAATAAAAAATAAAATCACGTGATCATTCTTAATTTATAATAGTTTTTTTTTGGTGAAAAAATCATTCTTTATAATAGTTAAACATCGTTTTGTAGAAGAACACATAAAATTGATAATTAGTGTAACATAAAACTAAGACAAACTAGATTTTGACCCGCACATTCGTGCGGATATTTTTCATTTTATGAATGTATACTTTTGATTTATTATAAATATTTTAAGTATATAATTTTAATTTTAGTGTTATATATTGTGAATATAAACTATTATTTTATTAAATTGTATACATGGTAGCATCTATCATATTATTTTAGTAAATTTTATTGATATAGAATATTTTTTGGATGTTATGATATTAATTTTTTTTTGTTATTAAATTAAGACTTCAAAATATTAGATTACTTTAATTTTTATAACATAGTTTGTTTTTTCGTGTTACATTTCAAAAAGTTATTCTTTATTATCTATGATTATACCTTCAGAAAAATTTAAAACATTATCATTTTAAGTTTGCATACTTATTTTTTAAATTTTATATTTTGTCAAATTGTTTGGAAAATTACACAACTATATTTGAGGTGGGAGATTATATGATTTTTGAAATTTTTTTGTTGCTAAATTAATACATTATTTTATATAAATAATTTTAATTTCGGTAAGATTTTTTTATCTCTCAGAATATTTTTTTAATTAATGTAAATATTAAATTTATAATTATAATTTGATTTGTCATTAACATTTTGAATGAATTATTAAAATTTCATAGTTTTCTAATAACATATTTTTAAATAGTATATGAACTAAAGGTTAGTTATAAACTATTATATTTTTGTATATTAATTTTTTTAAACAATATATTGTTGATAGTTTCAAAATAAAAAATAAAATAATATATCGTTGTAGATATAAAAGTTTAATCTATGTTAATAAATTTATTTTTTCTAAAAAATATAAAATAGTTTAAGAATTTTAACACATTTTAATGATGAGTGATAATTTATTTAAATGAAACTATTTTAAAAACAAAATAGATAAAATTACCCATATTTAATTCATATAGTACTTCTATTTTAATATAATACATAATATAATTAAAATATATACAAAAATAGTATAGACTTTTATTTTCTTGTTTTATAATAAATTTTTAATTAACATTAAATTATAAAGTTATATTAGTATTTACGAAATTAATTAAGTATTATTTTATAAAAATATTTAGAAGGTTAGTAAGGATTTTGTTGGATTCTTTCTCAACAGAATTTGTTATACTTAAAAATAAACTTATATTTATATTTTCTTATTATTAATGTAAATAATGAAATATGTCCTATTAAGTTATTTTTTAGATGGTCCTAGTATGACTTGTTAACAGTAGATAAAAAATAGGACTCTATTTTAATAGATTAGATAGTTACATAAAAGTAACTTATACCAAACCCAATCTTAGACTCTAATATATATCCAAATTATAGTAAGATATTATTGAAGACTTAAAATAATTATTTATTATATGAATAATAAATTCATATACTTAGTTTAATATATATATATATATTGGTATTTGATCAATATTGGCGTTTTTATCTTTTGACAATTTGCATTTAAAGTTTAATTATGAATAAATTTGATTTTGAAGTACAAACAATGTTGTTGTTTTTAAGTGTGTTTCTTATGGTTATAGAGTTGTTAGTTGTTAATTTTAGGATTTTAATGTTAAAACCCCTCAACTAAGTTTGTTTTAGGTAAAAACCCTCAAATTAAGTATTTAACGAAAAAACATTTAAACTAACTTTTTTTTAATGAATTAAACGCTAGCAAGTCATAGTTACCATTACTACCGGTAAATCTTTGGTTTAGGGGTTTCTACATTAAGTAAACATAGTTGAGGAGCTTTACCATTAAAAATAAAAATAAATCAAAATCTTATAATATTATCTAAAAATTAGTAACTTAAAATTTCAAAATTAGCATTAATTTTTTTTTTTGTAAATATATGAGTTTGATGTGTTTTTAACATCAACATTATATATGTAAAAATATAATAAAAATTATCTAAAGATTTATTATTACATTTTTAATCGATAAGATATAATTTTTTATTATAGTTTATTATTTTTTACATTTTTAATCTTTTAGCAATTTTATTATAGGTAAATCTTTAGATAATTTTATTATATTTTCTGGGTTTTTATTTTTAATTTATACATATATAATGTTGATTTTAAAAACACATCAAACTCTTAAATTTACAATAAAAAAAATTAAAAATGCTAATTTCAAATTTTAAGTTACTAATATTTAGATAATATTATAAAATTTTGAACTTCTTTTTTTTTTAGATTTTTAATGGTAAAATTCCTCAACTATGTTTACTTAATGTAGAAACCCCTAAACTAAAGGTTTGCCGGTAGTAATCGGTAGTAATGGTAATTATGACATGCTAGGGTTTAATTCGTTAAATAAAACTAGTTTGAGTTTTTTTCGTTAAATACTTAGTTTTGAGGTTTTTACCCAAAATAAACTTAGTTGAGGGGTTTTAACGTTAAAAATCTTTAGCTTTAATTTATTTAGGTTTCACTATATATGATTCTCATCGTACAAAGTTCTAGATTGTCATCATATGTCTATTGTCACATATAGTCTATTGTCACATATAGTTCAAGGACAACAATATGGTTTGAGGAAGTCATGTATAAATTTTTTTAAAAGAGATTGAAAATATATTGAATTTAATCAAGTATAATCAAAATTTTGGACACAGATACCTGATTATTTCGGGTTCAGCCGAATCTTACACATGTAATGGAGTCCAACAATTTCAAGATCTGATTGATCATTCCGATAATCGAATCACCATATTTTTTGAAATACTTTTCAAATAGCAGTTTCCAAAACAAAAGAGAGGATGTGATGGATGTAACTTATTGGTTTGTGTTTCAAATTCAAAAATGTCATAAACTTATTGGTTTGTGTTTCCATAAATTGTTAGCAATTTAAGTTCATCTCATATCAATTTAAACTTATTGGTTTGTGTTTCCATAAACGGGAAAATGTCATAAAGATTATGGAATCACAAAATTTATTCGGGAATCACATTGATTCTGTCCGATGGAGAGTTGCAAACAAGTTAAGGCGATGCAACTCGACTTTGCGTCGAGATGAAGTTGTTTCTTTTAGCATATCATAGCTAAGTACATTTAAACTCTTTCAAACAATGTCACATGACTCACATTCATTTTAAAATGTTTTCCGATTTGAATAATTAAACATTCACTCAAAAAATAAATAACATAGAGATTAGGAAATGTCATTTATTCCAACATAAACGTTCTCTTTATTGTACAAAAACAATGCTCTGCAAACGCCATATTGTTCTTTAGAACTCGAGAGAGTGGCAAGTTGTAAATTTCTTGCATTTTGAAACTTCATGTGTGCAAAACGTGATGTGTGTTCCAATAGTTAAAAACTACTTAAGTTGCAAAATTGTCAAGGTCCACGAATTTTATCTTCTTCAGGAAAATAACGCTCTCGATTATTATAGACGTTAAATGTTTACATGAAATAAGATCACATTAGTAGAACCTTTTTCATGTAGACACAGTACCACTGATTTGATTATCCAATTCGTTGTAGACTTAACATATTACTGATAAAAAAAATTGACACTTTCGTTCATGGTGGACCAAAATGAGACGACAGATCTCGTCTTTGTCATTGGGAAGAGTTGGTTTTTTAGAGCATCTCCAAAAGAAACTCTATAACTTTAAATATATAGGATTTTGCTTTCCAGATATGAATTTCAAAACTTCAAATTTGAAGTTTTTAAGAGTGAAATTCTATATTTGAAGTTTCACGTCTCAAAACTTCAAATTTGAAGTTTCATATTTTTAGTTACATTTTGGTCCTTTTTTTTTTTTGACAACAAAAGCTCCATATTTTATTAAGAAGAAGCCAACCAAGTGGTGTCTAGCACCAGCCAAGATGGAACCTCAGAGTGTATATGGGAAAAGCAAAAGCCGCGAGCTCTGGCACCTTTCGCAAGATGGTCAGCTCGGACATTCTTAGTACGAGAAACAAACGATATGGAGCAAGAATTAAACTTAGAACGAAGATCAACAAACTCATCAATTTCAGCCATTAGACTTGGCCATTCTTCTTCTTACTCAATGAGCTTAACCAGTTGCAGGCAATCTGATTCAAACGTCATCGAGTCGTGACCGAGAAGTAATGAGGATTTCATGGCCCATAGCAGAGTATTAAACTCAGCATGTAGGGGGGACAATACTTGGTTACTAGCAAATGAACCAAACATTGGAATCCCATCCTCCTTCTCCATCACGAAGCCACCACCATACCTAGCATCATCATCTTTCCAAGATGCATCGAACCTGCAAAACGGGCGCATTGATGGTGAATCTTGTGTTGCGGGCAGAGGCGTTCCATCCTCCTCCTCCCGCCTCTCCGGAGTTACGTGCGCCATGCTCCAGCTATCCGCTTCCGAGGTCGCAGACTGGAGAATTACATATCATATTTATGATTCATAACTATCTTTCGTTTACCATTTTAATCCTTAACATTTTTATATCTCATAAATACTGCAAATTTGTTTTTATAAATTTTACTTATACACATAAAA
Source organism: Brassica napus (assembly GCF_020379485.1). Lineage (NCBI taxonomy): Eukaryota > Viridiplantae > Streptophyta > Magnoliopsida > Brassicales > Brassicaceae > Brassica > Brassica napus. Next base: position 13,255,919 of record NC_063437.1, on the reverse strand, counting down.
TTAAATGAAAACTTTAAAATAAGATTTAAAATATTTTAAAACTAGATTAAACAACAATATTACAAAAGAAACTTAATAAAAAAGTTTTTAAAAAGTTACATGAAGACGTAATTGATAATATGTCAGAAAATAAGGATACTTGATTTCAACAATTTTTAGCTAGTAGTCTACCAATTTAAAAAAGAAAACAATTTCTTACTTTGAAATGCACTAATTGATCATATATGGTAGCATAATGGAAATAATTTTATGAAATAATGTGGTATTTTTCTCGTAGTTTAATATTTAATGTATTTATATTTATAATTTTATATATTAGTGTAACATTTTATTAATTAATATTAATCTAATATATATATATATGCTAGTTATTTATAAAAGTTTCATAAATTTAAATTAATTTTGACAAATACAAGGACCATAGTATAAAATAAAAGTAATTTTGAAATTAAGTGTTTGAAGTTTTGTTTTTAGAGAAAAAATATTTAAACTTCAACTATAGAGTTCTGCAAACTTCAAAATAGAAAATATTTTTGGAGATGCTCTTAGAAATTTAAGAAGGCGTAGGTAAATGCCGTTCAAAGAGGATAGATAAAGAGAAGATAAAGACAAGTGACTTTATCCTTTTGAATGAATTAGTTTTTGTATCGACCCCAAGCTTTTGTGTGTTTGCTTAGAAGTTAACAGCTCGTGAGAAGAAACACATTTAATGGATCTCTAAGGTCGTCTGCCTTGTCTCTAAATGTTTCCACCAATAAAATCGGTGCAGTCGCAATAAGAAAAAGCGTTGCACCTGGAATCTCTAGTGACACTGCAAGTTTTATAATATATAGGCAAGGAATTACAAAAATGCTTCAAACCAGCTCCTAGTAGAATGATTTCATTTATATCTCTAACATTACTATATATATCGTAACTAAATTGCTCTCTATGGTACGTTCTAAGATTGTGTACCTGAAAAATCATTTGGGAGGAAACACCTGAGAACGACTGTGATGAGGAGGGAAATCCATTTCCCAAACTCTTTCCTACGGATACAATATGATTGTTTAACCGAATCATGGTTACATATTCAAGAACAACAACATATAATGGTTTATTTCGTATGTATTGATTGTTACCGCAAGAACTGGAAAACAACAAGAGGAAGGCTAAAGAAGAGTTAAGGAGCTATTATGAAGTCCACATGCTGGCTGACTTCCATTTCGTTCCATCCAGTATCAGCAGAAGGCTTCACGCAAAGATAAAAGTAATATTACTGAAAGATTAAAACAATTTAAACATACATATATCACAAACTTAAGACAAGAAAAGATGACTAACATTGCAGCAAAAGATGCGACCCATTTTAGTAACAACGTGAGCATATTTAGGAACCCATAGCTGTGGATCAGCTTCTCTGCACCGAGCTGGAGCTCATTCAAATACTCAAACGTTTCCTTCTTTAATACAATTTAGAAGAGAGCAGAAACCGTTTTAGGGAGAGACAGAACAAGAAGAATAAGTCTTCGTCGTGGTATGCTTCTATCTGAATATTTAAAGAGGACCTTGTGTTGTTTATATGGTTCTATGTTTATCACGGACTCATGGATGTTAATACGATTACTTTTCTTGTTATCTAACCATCCACAATTGAATAGTCGTACAGATAAAATTCCAAAACTACATTTGAAATATAATTGAAAAGTCTTATGGATGAAATCGTCATAGGTAACAAGATGATGTAGAAAGATTGCCATCTGATGCTGTGGAAATGCACCTAAGAGTCTCAATCCACTTCCAAAAGCTGTGCACGTTTTGGATCCAACATTAGTTCTTCCCCCTGACAACCAAATAAAATCTCATTAATATGTTACATGTGGATGAAAGAGAGAGAAAAAAACAACTGAAATCAACACAATAATAACACAAGGTTCTTTCCAGGGAATGACACATCAGATTTTTAAGAGCATAAGAGATTGACATGTCAATAAATGAAAAAAGTTGAAAACCCAATAAAAACATTTTATTTATACACCTAAGTTTACACGTTGGCAAAATTGAAATACTATATTCAATACTTGAGTAAAAACCCAATAAAAACGTGAGTGTTTCACGGTTCAAGTTCGAGTATACTAACCAATCTGATTGTTTTTGTCATTAAACTTCAGCTTTTCATAACTGTTGCAGCTTGCAAGATTTAACTTTAAGAAACTGAAACAGTTGCAACTTTAATAGTGGGGGGAGGAGGACGTGAGCCTCTCCGGGTGGCTAGCCGTGAATGGGATCATCCCATTTGTTGCACATTTAATATAGAGAAGGATCCTATGTTACCTTCTATCCAACAATTAGCCGATGTTCGTCTCATCTATATTTTATTTGCTTCATTGGATCATAACAAGTTTTCTTTTTTCTTTTTACTTGATGTTATGCTTCTTGTTGTCTCTTCTTCCACAGTTTGAACTTTAACTTGTCTTCTTCGTTACAGGAATCACATCTGTCTGACTATATTTTGACAAGAATGACTATATTTTAATTCAGTTTTTAGTTTTTACAGTATCTAGAGTAGTACTACATCTTTTTTACAAATAGATCTCTATGTCCCTGATTGTGCAAACACAATTGAATATAAAGATAATTAATAACGTTAGAAATGTTTGACAATGGAATTTACAATATCTAAGAATCACTGCCAAAAAGCATAAAATAACAATTTGGAAAATGGTGGAAGAAAGTTGGAGGCTAGGGTGACAACGTCTTGAAAACCAAACAAAAATAAAATAAAAGGTCTAAGTATGAGGTAAGATGAATTGTCTTGTCTTAGAACTAGAGAGAACATTTATAAGTAAATAATAAAAGGAAAATAGTTATAAGAAGGTCTAAGTATGGCTGGATCCAAAGTTGAGAAGCAAAATGTGAGAAGGTACCCAAACTCACTTGTACGCAATGTTAGTCCAATAAAATAGATAGTAGATGAACTGTGCTGACTAATTATAGGGAGACTTGGAGACCAGAAAAAGAGATACATTTGAATGAGTACTAAGAACAAAAATGAAGTTGTTTACTGGTATGACGTGGATGAAATTTCAAAGAATGGTAGTAACTAAGAGAACAGAGCTGGAACAACTTCAAAAACATTGTTTTTTTTTTTGTCACAGCTTCAAAAACATTGATAACATAGTAAATTCAGGTGAAAGTCATTAGTTGTCTATAACAAATATAGAAATGTTAAGTAAAAATGACAAATTAAAATCGTAAAATTTAACAAAAAAATATATAGAAAAGTTAACATTGACTTTCTCTTATTTTATAAAATAGAAAGGTTTAATGGGATAATGCAAACTGGACTAGACATAAGATTTAAGAAAATATACAAATTACCAAAATTGTGTTATAAAAACACATATTTATCTTCTTATTTAATCCATTTTCAAGTAGTTATACCTGAAATTTTATCACATATACTGATATTTCACTGAAAATGTTTATTTAATAAAAATATGATCGGCTCTCCTAGGGTTCTTTCGTCTGGGATTGATCGAAATTTCCAAACAAAAATACCGCAGCGTAGCGCGGGTAATTACTAGTTAGAGTAATTAGTCTACGTAAATAAGATCTCCCATTTCCATATACAGCCACTCCTACAAATTGTAAGGCTAGAAGCAAATTTTAAAAAATTGGCTGCCTCTAAAGAAAAACAGAGAAGAAAAATATAAAACTGATATGTTTTACTGAAAATTCGAACCCAGGTTACTGACTCACAGTTCCAGTATATGAAACTCCACCACTACACTAAAGGAGAAGCTTTAAAATTTGTGGCGGCATTTTATTCATAAACTCAACGGCTGGAAGCATGTGCTTCATTTGCTTCTACCAAAAGCCGCCTCTGTCTCCATAGAGTATACTCAAACGGGTTCTCATATATTTCAGGATCATAATGAACAATTGATTGTGCAAGGGCAACTACCCAGTCCGCCAGAATTGTATATATATCCTGCCAAGAATGAAATCTTCTTGATTTATCTTTTATGTTGCCACTATACAAACCAACATTTTCCAAACTAATAATTCAGTCACGTTACAAAACGATATGAAAATTAAAAAAGAATAAAATGAGGTGAAGTCCAGACATCTAGTATAACTTTAAAGTAGTACTCGCTTTTGATCTCAACATTATGCACCCTTTCCTAAACAATAAAGGATTGTGTTTATCAGGCCAAGATACTCATTAATAATCTACAGATAAAAGTCATGTCTACAGCTTGTGAATATTCCATTATCTATGGCAAATTCGGAGGAAACACATATGTCGATGAGGTTTACCATGTTGGTGACAGTCGTGATATGTGTCTATCATTTCCAGCTAACTCTCGCTTCCTTATCTTTTATACTCTCATCGATTTCGTTATGCTCACGTCGTACCACAATATATTTGACTGTGGAACTCCATCCATACATGTTCTTAAGATGATAATTAATCAAGGGTCATGTTACTATCACGAGCAATTTAACACGTCGACATATACAATGTGATAATATTTGTCCTTAATGTGGGGAACCAGATGACTCTGTAACTCATACGATCTTTGAATGTTCAATGGCACTTCATGCATGGGCTCTAGCAGCAACTCCGTCTCATCTGTAATATATTCCTTCTTTCCAGCATAAACACTAATAAGGATTATCTTTTCTGGCAAAAGAGTAGTATCGAGGATCCGGAAATGGATATATCCATATCCATGGATAATTTGGTATTTTTGGAAAGTGAGGAATGATAAGCTATTTAGAGGAATCGACAGAGACCCACTGGAATTGATAAGATATGCTGAAGGAGAATGTCAAGCATGGTTCTCAGCTAATACTTTAACTACATATTTACATCTTGAACATGTGATACCGCCCAAGTCTTATGCTTGGAGAGTATTTGCTTGGTAGATGGTTCTTGGATCTCTACCTCTTTATACAGTGGATGTGGATCACACGGATTGATGGTGATGGATGGACCCAGCTTCTAGGTACAAGAAATTTAAGATGAAGAGAATCTTCATTGCATACAAAATTAGAAGCACTTCGATGGACTATAGAGAACATATTGCATCATTTGACATGTCAACGCTTTGGTACGGATTGCAAAGAGGTAACAACAATGATAGGAGATCTTGACTCATGGGCGAGCTTTTCGAAGAAGTTAAAAGACATTAAAAGTCTCAAAAACATGCTCTAAGATTTCAAGATCACCTATATCCATTGGGGACAGAATGGTACTCCATATCATTTAGTTACGACATTGAAATCCGTTAATATGAACATTTGTTTTGTCGGTTATTCTATTCCGATCTAGTTTTTCTGACCATCTCAAATATGAATAATAGAATAGTCTTTTGTCGTAAAAAAAACTTTGTTTATATATTTACTAAATTTTTCCGTATCTAGTTCTACACTTAATCATTCAAGTTTGGTCTTTGAAATTAGTAACTGGTTGTTTTTTTGTTGATGAAATTACTGATTAACAAAAAATATATTTACATATTTACACACAAATATTTATTAAGTTATAAATGAAAATAACAGTATGAAAATAATAAGAAAATCTGACCAATTTTATCTTACTTTTTGCTACCCCAGGCCCATTTGGTTATTTCTGAAAGAATCTCTACGGAGATGACGTGGCATGTCAATTTGTCAATGATTTTTTTGTTTATCTTATTATATAATCTTTTCCCATTTTTCTCTTTCACATCGTATTAGTCCCACTTTGGTTGGCTTAGGATTGTTCTTGCATCATCTTAAAAATGGCTTCGCTTTCTTTACTCAGCGGCGGTGCTCTCCAGGCTCGTTGCGCAAGACATGCGCATGTTAGCCCACGCGCGGCGCATCCTACCAAACCCGCTCCTCCGTCCTCCTCTCTAACCGGCGCCTCTCGCAGGAACCTGCTGTTTTCCCTGACGGCAGCCACGGTGGTGACGGGACTGCAGCCTGCATCAATGGCGGAGACTATTCCGTTGTTCGGGATCAGAAAGAAGCTGAAGAAGGCAGAAGAAGAAGCGGTGGAGATCGTGAAGGAAGGCTTCGAGACGGCGGAGAAAGGACTAGAGACGGCTGAGAAGGGATTAGAGGCGGCGGAGAAGGGAGTAGAGACGGCGGAGAAAGAAATCGAGACGGCGGTTAGTTATAACGGATTGACGCAGGCGGGAGCAGTTGTGGCGGCTGAGTTCGTCGGAGTTCTTGTCGCAACTTCAGTCGTCAACGGGATTTTAGGACCTGAAGCCCAGAAGTCGTAGACTTTTATCATTTCAAGACTGAAAGACATTTGATCTTTAAGTGTAATATTGTGTCTAAAAGTTGTGTTAATTAAGCGTTGAACGTATGTAATCTTGTTTGAGTTTTGATAATATATAGTTTTAATTTATTTTCATTTGGAATAAGTGAACTTGTGTGGCTCTAACTTTAGATGGACGTCAGCAGATAAGCAGCATCCAGTTACCCTACCTGAAATTGTAGGTTTTTGGGAGGTTTTGAGTTGGATTAGTTTGGAAAATAGCTAAGTGTGTTATTGATGAGGTACGTTTGGTTTGAGAGTTGGTTTGGGACGACTGTAAACCGGTTGGTTAAGAAGTTCTCTTTGTTACGTGGTTGTAATAGAGGTGGGCGTTCATATACCTCCACGGGTTTGTATCGAGTATTTGTTACGGGTTTGTATGAGTATTTCGGTATAGTGGCATAAAACCTATTTTTTTACTCTTTGGTTCGGGTTCAAGTATTTGTATTTTGGTTTCGGCAATTTTGGTCGGATTCGGGTTGTATTTTTTTATAAAGTTAAATTGTTTTAGCAAAAGAACAAACGATCAAACCGAAAAATTCATAGCTTATGGTTTTAGATCATGAACACCCCCTCCCCACCCCCAAAACATCCATGTATCACCTGATCACGAATCAATTAGCAAAAAAGAATATTCGAAGATGAATCACATAAGATTTCTTCTTTTTTTTTTTGTCGGCGATGGAGAAGAAACCGAAGAGAGTAAGTTTTTGTGGTGCCCAATTTGATTAATTTGAATGATATTCGTTTTCGATGGAGAAAATACATGTATGCACCTTAAAAATTAATAACTCGGTGTTTTTCAAATCGAATTAATAAATAAATTTAATTACTTACAAAAATAATCCAAGTATCAAGCATCATTATATTTTTAATACTCCCTACTTACATATATTTGTTACTTGTTATTCGTTCTATAAATACTTGTTTTTTTTTCTTAAATTGGCTTTCAAATTAACTGCAAAGAAAAATAAAAACGTTTACAAGTCCGTTGGACTTAAGTTAAAAATACAAACCCACTAAGAAACTCATAGTTTAGAACTGATATTTGGCCCGTATTACCAAAATCAAAGTTGGAGAAAACCGAACGACAGTTTGTCTTCTTCTTCCAAAAATGCAGAAAGAGTTGGGGTGAGGCGGAGATTTCAGAGGGAAGATCGGGACCTGTTTTAGATCATGCAAGTCGGATCCAGGACTGTAGTAGTTGGGAAGACAGTCTGGGGTTAGTCACCCGGAAACTCTGAGTTCTGTTTCTAATCTGAAGATCGATAGTTTTGAAGAGAGAGTCGACGGAGCGGTAGATGTTAGAGTGCAACCGTGCGTTTCTCTCATTCCAGACCCAATAGATCGTAGATTGCCAAGCTAGGAGGACAAGAAGTCTATGAGGTCTCGATGAACGGTCCATTGGGAGGCTTCTCAGTTGCGTGATGGTGTCTGACCAGGAACGGTTTGGAGTGAGCCCACATCTCCTCGCGCTTATTGCCCATAAGTCGAAGGAGAAGTTGCAGTCGAAATAGATGTGATCACGGCTCTCAGAAGCATTGTTACACAGCAAGCAGAGATGTGAAACTGAGATTCCCCAACGAAGCAAGCGATCTCTCGTCGGGCACCTATCCAAAATCATTAGCCATGTGTGGAAGTTGTGACGAGGGATCCCATAAGAGTTCCAAACCACAGTAGCCCAGTCAACCTCATTCACTGTTCCTCTAAGATAAGTATAGACATCACCAGTTGAGAAGGTGGTGGTGACCCTACTATCAATTTCCCATTCGAAGTAGTCTTTATCTGAAGTTAAATTGACAGTCGTCAAGTGAATCTGAAGTTGGGTTTGTTGCTCTGATCTTGCAGGTGGGAGACGCCAGTTACCGTTCCTATAGAGGGAAGCTACCGTTGCAGATAGTGGGATGCCAAGTCTTGAGCCAGTCAAGTTGAGATAGGTAGCAATGCTTCCAAAAGGCGACCAATTATCAAACCAGAACCGTGCCGACGTACCATTCTCCAGTCGAAGCTTGATGAGCGGGAAGACTACATCTTTGAGCTTGAGCAACCGTGCCGACGTATAAATACTTGTTACGTGTTAAATAGTACTTGTCTTTTGCTTGCATTATATCAAAATTCAGATATCAATATTGGAATAAAATATTAAATATTGGAATAAAAACTCATTACTAAATAAAATAGTAAAATAAATTTGATCATTCGGGTGTTCAATCGGAATTTGTTCAGGGTCAATTTAGATTTAGGTTTTTGGAGCACTGACCGTGAACCATGAAGTAGACAAAAATTCTTTTGGAGCATTGAAATGAAATGGAGGAAACAATGAGTTTCATGAGTGTCTTTAAATATATCTAACGCTTATTTTTATATATTTTTATCTACTTCTTTAAGTAATCATGTGATTTTTGGATGTTTGAAATTTGAAACGTGTGTGACCTTTTTGTATGAAATTGTATGTTGATTCAACTATTTGCAAGTAATCAAGACTTTGAGAGATAAGTACTAATATATAAACTAGAATAAAACTAAATTTTAAATTTTATTAGTGTGTGGAAACAGTTAAATCATTTAGCATATTAGTGAAGAATCTTCTTTTTATTTTCTATAGATTTTATGTATTTGTGATCCACTCAATTTTAATTCAAATCCCAATCTCACTATCAGTTAAATGTTCATGTTGTAGCAAACTTAAAATTAACTAGATTTTGACCCGCGCAACCGCGCGGGTGTTTGTTTTTACTTTTTTTATACATAAATTATTATTTTTAAACATTAGTGATATTTTTTTAACATTAATCATATACTTAAATGTTTATATAACTATTTCAAATATAATAATTTTATAATTTACATGTTATAATTAATCATTTGGTTAAAACCGTATGTATTTTCACTTCTTATTATATATTTATCTTATTGTATTTGCATTTAGTTATTAAGCAAATTATTATATTCATGAGAAAATATATTTGAAAATTATTTTGTATTTAATTTATGTTAAATTCTGACCCGTGTTTCAAAGCTGTATTTCTTTTTACTAATATTTTTTATACTTATTCATTTTAGATAATATATTATTCTATATACAAAAGTCTAAGGTATGTTAATTTTTAGACATGTATTATAAGGTTTGTTAATTTTAAGCCGTTCTATCATCATATTATATTTTTAAAATAAATAATTTATATTTATGAAAATAAAATTTATAAATTTATCAATTGAATATACTTTTATCATATTTATTTAAGTATAATAATTGTATTTTAACATGATCATGACTATAAAGTGGGTAAAATAGGATATAATTTATTTATTTTTCATTTTATAAACGATTACTTAAAATATATTAAATTATTGTTAAAATACTTTTACACAGATTTATTAGAATTTTTAAATATAATATATAAATATATATTTATATTTAAAATGAAAATATATTATAATTAAAGTAGTTACAAAGATTTTATATTATAAGATTTAAAGAAATACATGTTAATTTTTATACATATATTATATATTTTGCTTAATCCATCTTACCAACATATTAGATTTTATTTTTGAACATAATTTTTATACTTATGAAAATAAAATTTATAAAATTTATAAATTTAATACAGTTTTATTATACTTAGCTCAATATAAAATTTTCTTTTATTATGATTGATTATGATTATATAATATATAAAATATTACAGAATTTTTTATTTTTTATTTTATAAATTATTACTGAATTTATTAATGTATAATAATATTTCAAACTAATTTCAAAATTAATGAAAAATATTTAAATATAATTTTGAAAATGAAGATCTTGTAAAAATCTTTTAAAACAGATTAGTTAGATTTTTAAATAAATATATTTATATTTTAAATAAAAAGATATCAATAGATATTATGATTAAAGTATTTTAAAGATTCTATGTATTATTATTCTTAATAAAATACATTTAATAAGATTTCTAAGTGATGGTCCAAATAAAAAAAAATCACACATGAAAGAAATCATGACTTCTCTTTTAATATATAAGATGAAGCTAGTACTTTTTTTTTCAATCAACAATGAAGCTAGGGGGAAACGGCTTATTCATGTCCACATTACCAAGACGGGAAAATACATACCTTAACTTTATTAATGTGCCAAAACATTTCTAAATTAAATAGAAATTTGAATTGCATACCTAAACTCATAATACATAGAAAAACATGCCTATAGCCGGTTATATGATGATTTGGACTATTTTTATTTTAAAATTTTGTAGTTTAGTCCCTATAATTTTATTTTTCTTAATATGCCTTAAATAACTTAACTAATCAAATTTATCGTATTTATAATTTTAATTTGAAAAGTACAATTTAATTTTTTTGACCAGATTTTAATTAAATTTATATAATAAATTTAATTATTTATCAGAAATTTAGATAGTTATCATATACAAAATATTAATTAATTTAGTTATCAAAGTATGTCATCTACCTTATTAAAACATGAGAATTAATTATAAATAATCTTATTCATATGTAATATTTACAAGAAATACCACTCAATTTATATTTATATAAGATTTTATTTACAAATATAGTCATTCAAATTTTAATCAACATAACTAAAAATACTCTTTAGAAATTTGATTTTACAGTAGAGATCTTTAATAATATTACCCTTACTTAATAAAAAGGAAAAAATGGCTAGTTAACCAAAAATAGTTTCGAACGCAACCTCTCAAGAAAAAAATATCGCACAAAACCATTAGACCATATTACATTATTTTTATTTTGCTACAAAACTAGTATGTAATATTAATAATACACAAAAAGTTTACAAAACCATTTCCCGATTAATTCTCGTATAATTACCGAATAATTGATTCGGTGCTAGGTTAGGGTCAAGCGCACGCATTATGCCTAGCGTAATTAACATTGGTTTTGATAACTACAAACAAATATTATAAATTTTTAATTTTATTTATTGTATATATATCACGCAAGCACATAATAAGATTTGCAATTAAAATAACCTAAGAAAATATAAAAAATTATTTTATAAACTTTAAGACCTTTAGTGAGAATAAATTAGGCTTTAAATTATGATATTGTTTTTATCTTGTTTTCTATTTATTTAAAAAATTTGTATCAAATATTTCAATATGAAATAATAATAATATATTTATATTATTAAATCTATTTTATTTGATAAAAAAATATTTTTATTTTACATATCACAATATATTAAAATTTATTTACAATTTTGAAATTATAAATAAGACCAATTTGATCTAATTGTTTGAGTCACTTTACAAACAAATAAAATGACAAAGACTAAAAGATAATAATTTTAAAAAGCAAAATCAATATATTTTAAAATGTACTGACACGTGTCAATTTCGAGGTATGTTTTAGCTATTTATTATGAGTTTAGGTATGCAATTCAAATTATTATTTAGTTTAGGAATGTTTTGGCACATTAATATTGTTTGAGTATGTATTTTTTCTGGTTTCATAGTGCGGACATGAATAAGGGGTTTTCTCAATGAAGCTAGTATATATAGATACGTTAAAAAAGAAAACGTTTAATGCTTTTTAACTCCACACATTTCAAATGCTATTTTTCATAATGGATTGAAACAGTTAATGTAGTATACTAAAGAATCTATTTTAAATTCTTGTTAAAGTGAAATTCAAGTCTATTTTAAGAATAACTAATCAGTTAAAGATATGATAACATCAATCATTTTCTTCTTTTTTTTAACAACAACATCAATCATTTTCTATTAAATTTGAATCAGTCAGATACTAATTATGCAGATTTTACCAGAGCTAATTTATTTTGCATGAACGGTTGAGATTCAAAATTTAACCACACGTGAGTAACAGTTATGACACGATGCCTCCATCTCTCTCTCTTCCTGTTTCTCTTTAAGGTTTCTTCTTCCTTATATTTTTCTGAGAAACATTGTCTCCGTCATTTGTTCCTCAGTTTCTATCAATCCTCACGGTTCCTCAGGCACTGTACTGGGAAAATCTCTGTCTTTTATTTATCTTCTCCTTCAATCTCTCACTCCCAAAATCCAGTAACTCATTTTTATTTTATTTTAGGTTTTCTTTTTTTCTAAATGTTATATAATTTCAGGTAACATCATCGAAGATTCAAAGAGAAAGCGATCAGTGATCTCGAACGATCGTGGTACGGTTACTTCAAATCAATCTGAATTAATTAATTCTTAGTTTTCTTATTTTTATTTCTATAATGAGATTGAATTGGCTGGAAATTGTTATAACAAATAACTAATTGTTCATACTTATGGTGTTCTTTTGGTTAAAGATGATATGATCCGCTCATTGTTTAATTTAAAAGATAGTTATTAAAAATCAAATGGCGTACCACTTGTTTCTTGCGTCTTACGCTAAGATCATATTCTCTGTTTCTTGTAGAACAAGATTCGAGTAGTTATGATAGACATGCACAACGTTTTCGTTGTTCTGACAATAATAATTATGTCTCATTTCCAGATAGTGTTGATCTTGAGTGAGAATGGCTTCGACACCTTGTGCAGCTTGCAAGCTCTTGAGACGAAAGTGCACTCAAGAATGCGTCTTTGCGCCCTATTTTCCACCAACTCAGCCTCAGAAGTTCATATATGTTCACAAAGTCTTTGGAGCAAGCAATGTAACCAAGATCCTCAACGATCTCCCACCTCCAAGCCGCGAAGACGCTGTTAACTCCCTCTACTATGAAGCCGAGGCCCGTATCCGTGACCCAATCTACGGATGCGTTGGTCTAATCTCCTTCTTACAACAATGTCTCAAGAAAATCCAACAAGATCTTGTCACTGCAAAAGAAGAGCTTGCTGGTTACATTGGACCCGATGCTGTGAATCCACAACAGCCTTATCTTCCTCCTCTGGCCAATAACCCTCCACCCAATTTCATGATGGCTATGGAAGGAATGCCCCATGGAGTGGTCCCTCAAGGAGAACCGTTGATCATGCGCGAACCAAACATGCCTCAGCATCAACATCAACCGCAAGATGAGCAGATGCAACTCATGGGTACTGATGCACATAGAATGGCTGCAATGATTTTGGAGAGAGGAGACCAGCAAGGGATGTTCAACGGTTACGGGATAGACAACAATGGGTCGGTTACAGCCACTGGTTTTAACCAGATGGATGTGAATGATCACACATCTGGTGGGTCGATGTCTGGACCATCTCTTGCTTTAGGAAGCTTTGGTGATGCTTATCAAATGGGTCACGAGACAGAGCATCACATCAGTCATGATCAGCTTCAGACACAGCTTATGCTTCAGCCTCCATTACAGGAAGGTCAAGAGCAAAATGAAGGACAGTTTCTGATGCAGCCAATGGGACAAGAGAATCTCCATGAAGAAGAGGATGAGGAAGAGCTTGAGCCACCGGTTAAGTGGAGGAAATCTGAGAGCAAGGAAGCTAGTTATTAATTAAGACCAAGAAAATAAGACATTTTCATTTCATGGATAGTTACTCTTGAGGGTCTAAGTTGCTTTTTTAATTTAATAAATGGCATTTTTCAATGATTAACGTTTGAAACTACAGATTCAACCTTCTAAAGCTGAATATGCATCACTTTTTCTTAATCAGTGGCCAGTTCTGTATTTCTGTAGTCAACCAAGGCAAGCAAATGAGCATAGTAACATGAAACTCAAGGATACTGTGGTAAAAGAGTTTTTTTTTTTTACGTTAGACCATACAATCTCAGTTCAGGTAGGTGAGCGGCATGTAAATCACAGAACTGCGTTTCATATGTTACAGAAATTACATCTCTCGAATACCTTCTAAACTAGGTAATAATCCGCGCCTTGCGCGGGATGTGATTATTAGTTTTGTTATTTTTTAATAAAAACACATTAAATCTGTTTAATCTAGATATTGGTTCAGTTTTAAATTATTTTTTTGTTTTATTCTGTTAGAATGTTTGATTTTTTAGTTTTTTCGGTAGAAACCAAAAATTATTATTATTTGTTTATTTTTATGTTATAAATTTTAGATAATCTCATGTCGAAACAATGGTTTCATATTATAGTTTGTAAACGGATAATAGTTCAAGAAAAAGAAAAGAAAATTATTAAGACTAATCATTTCACTACAATTTGGTCGGTCGTGAAAGAAGCATTAAGAAAAAAATATATTTCAACTTCCAAAAAAAATAGATACTTCAGTAGTGGTAAATACTTATAAAGTTTTCATATCAAGGTGCACATGTATGTGTATATAAAATTATATAAAAAATAAATGACAAATATATAAAGATATTGTTAATTAATATTAATGACATTTTTGTTCTAAATAATACATGAAAGATAAAATTAAAATTAATTAAAAGGTAAAAAGGCCTTGATATTAGTGAATTTTTTTATATAAAAAATCAACTGTATCCGTAAATAGAGGTGGGCACAGATCGAATATCCGAGTATTTGAAGACATTCATGTCGATTCAATCTTTAGCCACTTGGATAGTCGGTGATTATGATATCCGAAATGATTTAGAATTTTAAAAAATATTCGATTTGATCCGTAAATAAAATTAAAAAATTAATTGAAAATTTAATAATAACGTTTTATTACAAAAATAAAATATTATTTACTTTTTAAATTTTAATACCTAATATAATAAATTTAATTTATAAAGATATTGTAAAACTTATATAAACTATAATATATATAACATATATATATATATATATAATTCTGTATATATATGTATATAATAGATCGAATTTGATAATCGCTCTTAAAAATATTGGTATTTGTGATTTGCTTTTCTTTAATTGTATTTTAGTAATTGATTTGCTTCGTAAAGTTACGGATATCCATATTTTTTGGTTCAATTCAAAACGGATAACGAATTGAATCAAAACTTATTAATATTTTGCCCAACTTTATCGGTAAACAATAAAAATAATATATATATAGTTTAGCTTTTGATTCGTTATTTGTTTTGATTCGAACCGAAAAATCCTAAGTTTTATTGGAACCATGCATATGAGTTTTATATTAAAAAAATAAAAAGTATATAGTGTGAACACATTTATGAATATAGTGTGAATGCATTAGCATATTTATTATCAAATCATTGTGAAGCTGCCACGTGTCTATTATAGTGTGAATGCATTTATTACAATGCTTCTCCTTTAATATATAAGGGATGGTAGTAACTCAACAACTATATTTTATTATAGTAAATAGTCGCATTAATAACAACAAATCAGAGTGGCGCAGCGGAAGCGTGGTGGGCCCATAACCCACAGGTCCCAGGATCGAAACCTGGCTCTGATATAAAGCTATTTTTTCCAGTCTTTTCTTCTGGGCTGCTTCAGTATTCTAGAGCTGGCTCGGCCCATCTATTAGTATCACACCACATTGTATTTTTTTTTCTTGTTTGTGATCTCAAATTGTTATTTTTGTGGAGGGAAAGATGCTATATATATTTTTTTTTGAACAAAGGGAAAGATGCTATATAATCTACTAATTTGGGTTACAGTTTTACAAATCCACTTTTAGATTAAAAGAGAGAAAAACAAACTGTGCTTTTTAACTTCATCTATGTACGATGCTGTAACTTGTTCTTCATCTTTAAAATCTTCTCACGAGTGTTATCATACGTTTCACTTGACCAATCTTTAAAGTTCGTCAAGAACTTTTGTCCTTGATGTCCATTCTTCTCCCACAACTTCGGAACTATCAAGCCAATCACAAAACCTACGAATGCGAAAGAGTTAATGACATATGAATCACAGACGACTTACATACCACATTCGTAAAATTGCCAAACATCTTTTTATAACCAAGAAACGAACCAGAATCTTAACATTCAGCTTGTCCCCAAGATAACCCTCGATGGGTGATCCAAACTTCAAAACTCAACTAGTCTTCCACAATCCACATTATAAAAAGAAAAAAAATGTCTTCCAAAGTAAATATAACCATCGAGTAATACACTAATAATATATTAGGAAATAAGTTTATGAATAGTAGTGTTGTGTTTTAAAAATGTTATAAAAAATAGAATACTAAATAGAAATGCATCAAACTTAATAAAATACAATTCGTAATTTTATTTTAATGTTAATGTTTTATTTATATATTGACTCTTAAACTTTTATATAGCTTTATTTATATTTAAAATTAATGTTTGTGTTTTAAACATTAAAAAATACTAATATGTTCCTTAATACAGTTATAAATTCATAATAATCATTGCCTGTTTTATCAAAATCAAAATTTATGTATATAGAAAGGATTTAGCTAAAATAAAATTATAGTTTGATAATTTGTAAGTTTTTAAAATATAATAGATTACTGAAATTTAATAATATATAGTTAGTTATATACTAAGAATAGAATATGTTTAGACTTTTTGATAGAAAATAAAAATAACCACTAAAAATTTCCTAAGACAATGAGATTATAAAATTTGGCAGCCCAATGAAACTTTATTGGATCAAAATTGGATTCCTATTTTATTAATAATCTTATTGAGATGCGTATATCAATTAAACACTGTAAATTATCTAATCTATTAATTTATGGTTCTATTTTTATCTACTTATAATTATTGTTAGACCAATTCATTAGAAACTTAACATGTCCTATTTATTATTTAATTTAATCAACTAAAAGTATAATATTTTACATTTTTTGGAAATAATGTTATTCCCCTATATATTTGCAAGTAGGTTTTGTAATGTGATCTTAACCACAATTTCGAAAAAATATATATTTAAATAGTAATATATTTATTTAAAAAGTATATATTTGGTTTACATAATCTTAGGTATATATATATTCTCTATTTATTGTACACATATCTATATAATTTTTTGCATCTAAGCATATACATAATATTTTAGGGTTCGTATTTTATTTGAAACTGAAAATATTGTTACAGTAATATAAGAATAGTAGAACATATGAAATTTTGAAAAATAGGCTATGCAAACTATATAGTGATAAAGGTTTAAAACTAATGTAACAAAAATTAATAGTTTAATATATGATATTTATGTAAAGAGATATTCTAATTAAAAATATTTATTTTAAAATTTGTTTGTTTTGATATAAATATATTATATTATTTGAATTGAAAAATTAGGATGGTTTAATAATACTTTATATAATACAAATATTAGTTTATAGCTTTAAAAATTTGATTGGCTATTATTCTTATATTTTTTTTTAACTTATAATATTGATGATATCAATTTTAGATAAACCATTATAACATTATGATAATTGACAAACCACTTTTAATAAATTAAAAATTTAATAATAAAATTAATTATATTACTATTAATCCCAATATTATAATAAATTATAAATAATATCGCGCTTCCGCACAGATTTGAATATAGTATTAGTTAAATTAGTTAAATTTAGAAATAAAATAGACCAACAATGGACTTTATACTATGTATATATACGGAGTCATGTAGCTTTTTCCAATTATAACAAAACCATAAAATACTCTGTGAAAAGTACATTCATTTCCAATGGTTTTTTTTCAAACTTATCACTATAGACAAAGATGTTACCGTTTAAAACTGATTAAAGAACTCATGTGAAAACTACTTACTTATAGATTCAGCACTCTACAATATGTTTTATTTTAAAATGTTATTAGAAAAGCTATAATTGTTTTCTAAACATATTAATTTTGTATGTTTTATTGTCAAAGGAAATGTAATAATATTGCCAAAAATAAATAGATGCATATTTCATAATAATATTTTCTAAATGTATGTTTATAAAAGTCATATTTTATAAAATCTAACACTACTCAGGTAAATTAGTTCACCATAACACTTTATATATGGTACATATTTCATGTTATTTTCATATATCTAATTCAAAATTCATGGTCTTCAATCTACAAAATTAAGTTTAATGATTAACACTAATATGATCATACGAAAATGTAAATTTTATAATTATTTGTAAACTATATTTTTATATTTTTACAGATTGTGTATTAATAGTAATTAATATTAAATAAAATAGAATATCTAACAAGATACATAAATATAACTTTTAAATACATCTATGGTTCAAAGGTCAGTTAAATAATCCAATTCATTCAAGTAAAAACAACAACATTTTACACAGATATGTTACACTAAAATTAAGCAATACCTTCAAAACATAATTTGTTAAATTTGAAACTGAATTAAAAATATAAATAAACAAAATTCTGTGCCGGTCGCGCGGATCATAATCTAGTTATTTTCTTAAATTGTAGAGCAACACGGAGAAAGCGAGCTTATTGGTCACGCATTCATGTGTGATTATAACTTTCGATTCCCTATGTGATCTACTTTTGGGGATGCCTCACCATGTCCACAAGTTACTACACGGTGTCACGGTTTGACGGACTCCATCATCTATGACTAATGCTAATTAGTGTCTCGTGCACTTATGTAGACGCAAATACTTTATATTTAAGCAACTAATACATCGTGTCTTGTTAAGTCCTAAATCACCAAATTTCGTTTTGCCAACCATGTTAAATGAGTGGCAACTTAGCACGTTAAAAGGTCAAATCAGTGGATGAATTTTCTTATATATAAATTTGGTGATGATGTTAATATGAAACTTGTTATCTCAAGTACCACGAGCCAAACTGTACATTAAATGAGCGTTCGTGGCGGTGACAATAACTTCTATTTACTGCAATCGACATGGCCAAAACCCAAAATTAAGGCTGGGCATTGTGGACCAATTGGGTTTCAATTCGGATTCAATTAGGTTCTGGGTATATTCGAGTTTATAAATTTTCATCTCATTCGGATACTATAAAAATTGGGTTCGGAATCACTTCAAGTTTAGACATGTTCGATTCAAGTTTATTAATATTTCCAAAACCGGCTAAACCAAATATAATTTTGAGTTTCGGATCTTAATTGGGTTTTGGTTTCAAATGAAAATTTTGTATTTAGTTAAATCCAAAAATTAAAACAAATCCAATGAACAAGACAAAAATAAAAAATTGAAATAAGAAATGAAAAATGTTCTAGTCATGATTTCTTTTCGCTATAGTGTAACTTCCACAAATGAAATTAGAGAACATAACTCAAAAACTACGTGCAAAACACATCATATCCGATAAACTTGAAGCGAAAACACATTGAATCCGATAAACTCGGCTATATTGAAGAAGAAAGAGCACCACATACCAAAATATATTAAACTAAATATTTGAGTTAATTGTACATGTAATAGATACTTATTTATGTACTCAATGAAATCTAAGAGTATTTTGGATACTTATTTGGATTTATTTCAGATTTGGTATGAATATTTTTCTGGATTTTGATTTTTCGAGATTTTCTGGATATCTATCGGGTTTGAATTCGATTCGGATAAAATCCATAACCAAAAAATACCATAAATGCACAATTTCCATTCAGTAAATATGTCGGATTCAGTTTGGTTTGGATTCTGTTATCCCGGTTCGGTTCGGATTTTTGGATTCAGTTTATTTGTTCACCCTACCCAACATACAGTTTTTTATAAAGAAAACAATAATTTGATGCAAAAACCTTTTAAAGTATTGTTTAAATCATGAAATCTATTTGCACTTGCAACATAGGTCATGCTTATTCCACGTGTTTGCTCCATAATAAGTGGAGGCTTTGCTAATGACACGAGTTACATTCAATTTGTCTAAAACTGATAACCAGCAAATAATTAATTTTGATCTTCTGAAGTTGAGTTTGAGTTCTAATATATTATGATTGTGTTACAAATTTGGGTTATATCATTTGTATAATAATATAATGATAATCTAAAAGCTAATTTAGCATCACAAAAATGTCATGTATTATAAGTTGAGTTCGTATTTTTTTTTCTATTTCGTAAAAGTGTACAATCGGGCCAAAAAAAATCATCATGACTTCTTTAATGGAAAATCACTTGTTAATCAAAAATGTTTGTAATTTCTTTTGGTTCCACTTGAATTATTGAAAAATATTTGTTACTTGTTCATAAAATAATAAATATTAAATTTATCTTTTTACTTAAAAATAAAATCACTTACAGAAATTGTATGCTAGTCTCTATTACTATTTAAACTTTTTATTTCAATATTTTAAGTTAGGGTTACTTTCTTCATCTATTTTTGTTTTTAGTATTTGAAAAGATACTAATAAATTTTAAATTTATTTTAAATAAACTTACTGTATTCACAAAACAAAATATCAATCAGTTATTTTGATATAATAATCACTCATATTTCTATAGTAATTCACTACATAAATCTACACTTAAAGCCATAGACGTTATTAAAACTGATTATAGAATTGTTCAAAAATTTTTTTTTTTATCTGAGGATACATTTATAGCAAAACTATTCAAGCTTTTCACTATTGCGAGTGTGATATCAGACATACACCACGACGATTTGTCCACTTAAATTTTCCAACTCAAAATTAACCTATCTTGAACAAATTGGTTTATGTGTCAGTTGTGCACTATCTTAGGTTTCATCACACTTCTAATATGAGATTTATAACACATTCATTTAATAAAATGGTTGTTTATGTTTAAAATTTGGAGTGATTATTAAGATTTTCAAATTAGATAGTTATATTGGTTATTAAATTCTAACAATTTTAATAAAATCAAGTGTTATTGGTTTGATGACATATAAAATCTATTGTTATTCAAAAAATTTGGTTTTTAATTTTTCATTTATAATTCTATCAAAATTTATTGTTGTTGGCACTTGAATTCTTTACAATTTAACACATAGACAAAACTTTCAAAATATTGAATAGATCCTCAAAATTATAAAATCATTAAAATATAATAGTTTCATAAAATTTAAATATGAATACTCTTTAAACCTCTTCCAAAATTTTAACAAATCTCTTGATTTTTTTTAAAATCAACCAATTCTACCTAAGTTCAGTTCCTGCTAACCCCCTTTCTCTAAAATCGAAAGTAATTTCATTTTAGACAAGTAATACATTTGGAACTACAAAACCGTAAAAACATATAGAAAAGAAACCTGTAAGAACCTTGCCAAAAAATGAAAAAAGATAACAGTATTCTCTTACTATCGGTTACATCTTCATAGCTCCAAATAAAAATCAACTGAAAATATTTTATTAAAATAAGAAAAATTTGCGGCCAATTGCATTAAGTACGGCGCAAAAGAGCAGGGTCACCTTTGTGTAACATATGCATGCATGGGGATCCACGTCCACTCTGTCGATATGAACTTACTTCCTCACTTCCCTTGCCTCCATTACTCAATTAGTCACTTCTATTTAAGATTAACCCTTGGTGAGATCTCAATAACAGTCTTCACCCTCTCTTGATCTCAAACACACATATTTGTTCAGAAAATGAAGCAGGGAAATCTCCTGATACAAGTGTTCTTATTGGCTTATTGCTTCGGCTCTGTTTGTGTGATAAACGCAGAGGACCCTTATCGTTTCTTCACGTGGACTGTTACTTATGGAACAAGATCTCCTTTAGGTGTTCCACAACAGGTTATAGAGATTTTATGTCTCTTTCTGCTATTAGCTTAAAAATTAATAATCAATATATATTGTTATAGTATAATGTTTTACTTTTGTTTCAGGTTATTCTTATCAATGGCCAGTTCCCTGGTCCTCCAATTGAAGGTGTAACAAACGATAACATCCTTGTTAATCTAATTAACAAGATCGATGAACCTTTACTCATCACCTGGTACGTGTAGAGTTCATGTAGCTGATTTTGGAAAATGAAACAAAGATAATAAATTATATGTAGTGTGCTGGCTTTTACCACTAATCAATATAATTCATTTTGTTAGAATTACTGAATGATAAACAATTTTTTTAACGGAAGAGGATTTATTAGAGTTTTGTCATTAGACTGGCACATAATAAACATTGAATATAAAATTGTACAACTGATAAAGAATATTTCAAAAAAAAAATTTACAAAATCACAAACTCAGTTTATTCAATATGGTTAGTACAAAAATTGGCACTTTAAAAAAAAAATGTGTAGGAACGGAATAAAACAGAGGAGGATGTCATGGCAAGACGGAGTTTTGGGCACAAGCTGCCCAATCCAACCAAACTCGAATTGGACTTACCATTTCCAGCTTAAGGACCAAATCGGAACTTATACGTACTTTGCGTCTACGTCGATGCACAGAGCAAGTGGTGCTTTTGGTGCACTCAATGTTAACCAGAGATCAGTCATCTTTGTTCCTTACCATAAACCTGACGGTGACTTCACTCTCCTCGTCAGTGATTGGTACAAGATGGGCCATAAGGTACCAAATAGCCTTATTAGACAACTTAACTTAGTTTCCAAGTAACCATATTATTATTTAGGGTTTAACTAGCGATCTTGATACGCTTCCTTTTGCTATTGTTTTTTGACAGGCGCTACGAAAGAGGCTCGACTCTGGTCGTGCTCTTCCTCTTCCGGATGGTCTTCTGATAAATGGTGCTTCTAAAGGTTTAGCCTTTACGGGTGAACATGGTAAATTATCATCATTACCCACGATCCTTTAAGACTTGATTCTTTGGTTCTCTATTTATGTCATGCTTCTTGCTTTTCTACAGGCAAATTTTACAGGTTTCGGATATCTAATGTTGGAATATCGACATCGATTAACTTTAGGATACAAGGACACATGATGACTCTCGTCGAAGTAGAAGGCTCTACACTCTGGAAGAGGTCTATGAGTCACTTGATGTACACGTTGGTCAGTCCTTGACCGTTCTGGTCACATTGAAGGCTCCGGTGAAAGACTATTTCATAGTGGCTTCAACCCGGTTTACCAAACCGGTATTGACCACCTCAGCTATCCTACATTACAAAGGTTCAAAAACCAGACCATCTCGCCCCCTCCCCATTGGTCCTACTTACCATATCCACTGGTCCATGAAACAAGCAAGAACTATCAGGTAATTATACTAAAATATCAATAAATCAACCGATCAATTTTTTGGCTATTTGTTTGTTTTAGATTTGGTATATAACTGGCATTAGTGATGCATATTCGGTTTTATCGATCTGTTAAATTTTAGAAATTATGGCGAGTCGGTTCTATTTTGATTTAAATTTCGTCCAAATTCGATTCGGTTTTCCTATGTCAATACCTAATTTGAAAGGTGACTTTAGGTTAAATTTGACGGCTAATGCAGCAAGGCCTAACCCACAGGGAGCGTTTCACTATGGTACCATACCGATAAGTCAAACTTGGTTCTAGCTAACGCGAGAACAAAGATCAACGGGAAACTCCGGTACACAGTGAACCGTGTGTCATACGTTAACCCAACAACTCCATAAAATTAGCCGACTGGTACAATATTCCTGGAGTGTTCGATTTCAAGACCATTAAGAACATTCCTACACCAGGACCATCTATTCTCGGAACCTCGGTTTTAGACTTTGCTCTTCATGAGTAGTTGAGTTCGTGTTCCAGAACAACGAGAGATCGATCCAGTCTTGGCACATTGATGGCACTAATGCTTATGTTGTTGGGTAATACAAAATTCTTAGATCTCCTTCTATATTGCCATAATGCTATTTAACGATCGATCATATCAAGATTTCGAATATTTGTTTGGTTCACTGATCAAGTTTGATTATATAACCAGATACGGGACAGGCACATGGAACGTGGCCATGAGGAAAACGTTACAATTACGTTGATGCGGTTTCAAGGCATACTTTCAGGTAAAATATAAAACAACATTGAAATTGGGCGATTGGCGGTTTGAGGCCTATAACAATTGTATTTCTGATAGCCAGGACTTTTGCCTAGCTATAATTTTGGAATTATGGTTGTAAAGAATTTAGGCTCCGATTGGAGATTAGACTGTCGGGGACTTTAACAAGCTTTAGCATTTTTAGTT